>NC_079216.1:4754310-4914310 GCF_029633865.1 Lampris incognitus | reverse complement strand
GGTCTGCAGCATGCAGCATGCAGCATGCTGCATGCTGCATGCTGCAGACCAATCGCTACACGTTACGCCACTTGACAACAGCAGCTTCTTTGTGTGTGTGTGTGTGTGATTAGCAGTCCAGCTACACAGGTAGTGTAGTTGTGTTGGTGTTGGGAAATTAACCTCAGATTCTCAACTCAGGTTTTTGTAAATTTTCCAAGCTTCTTTGTTTTCATACTGAATCGCCGACTCCTTCCCAACATCTCAACCCGTGACTCTTTCATGGTCATTTGCTGCGTTTTAATTCGAGTCTCCAAAACAGTGTCAATGACTTCCTTTTCTTTTTGTTAAGGTACATTTTACTACGTATGATTGGGCAAACTGTCCATTTACAGGGTTTTTCATTTGATTTTAAATAAACCTAAAAGCTCCATCTCAAGTGAGTCAAGTGAGCCTCAGCCTGAAAACATCCTACACATTATTCATATATATTATATATGTATATATATGTATATATTTATTTATTTATCCCAGCAGCAGTCAAACAGTCATTGGGCGACAGGTGAGGAGACACCCTGGACAGGCCGCCAGGCCATCACAGAGCCTACACACACACACACACACACACACACACACACACACACACACACACACACTCACACCTAGGGACAATGTAGTACGGCTGATTCACCTGACCTGCAGGTCTTTGGACTGTGGGAGGAAACCCACACAGACACGGGGAGAACATGCAAACTCCACACGGAGGACGACCCGGGACGACCCACCAAGGTGGGACCAACCTGTTACAAAGTAGTTATAAACCTGTTATGCAGTGCTTATAAAGCTGTTATAAACCACATGATGGTGTTTATTATAAAGCTGAAAGTAGTTATAAACCTGTTATAAAGCTGTTGGAAGGCGCTTAGAAAGCTGCAAAAAACCGCTATGTTATAAAGCGGTTATAAACATGTTATAAACCAGTTATAACCCTGTTGTAAAGCGCTGAATAAAGCTGTTATCTGCTTATAAAGCTGTTATAATGCAGTTATAACCCCGTTATAAAGCAGTTATAAACCCGTTGTAAAGCGCTGAATAAAGCTATCTGCTTATAACGCTGTTATAACGCGGTTATAACACTGTTATAAAGCGGTTATAAACCTGTTGTAAAGCGCTGAATAAAGCTGTTATCTGCTTATAAAGCTGTTATAACGCAGTTATAACGCAGTTATAACCCTGTTATAAAGCGGTTATAAACCTGTTAAGCGCTGAATAAAGCTGTTATCTGCTTATAAAGCTGTTATAACCCTGTTATAAAGCGGTTATAAACCTGTTGTAAAGCGCTTATAGCTGTTAACTGCTTATAAAGCGGTTTGTTATAACGCTGTTATAAAGTGGTTAAAAAGCTGTCATGTCACACAGCATCTGGAAGCTCGTTTTCAGTCCGTCTGGTTTGTTTTGTTCTGGGCCATGTTGCCTGGTGTGTTGGTGGAGGTGTGTGTGTGCACACATGACTGAAGAGTTGGAGTTGTGGATGTAAAGTAATCAGGAACACTTTATTTGTCAGTTCACCTCCTGTACCTGCACACATGAAATAAAACGAAAAGCTGTTTCTCCCAGCCCACAGCAGTACAACACAGACAAAAACACATTCAAGAACTACAAGAACACACATACTCACACTAACATAACTAACACACACATAACACATAAGCCATCTTGTGTCTCTCTCATCACATGGTGCCTGAACATGTGGGTGCCTTTCCTCCGGCCTTCACAACCATTACAGATGTGAACACACCTTTTACAGAATCGCAAAACATAACAAACTCACATGTACTTGTTGTTTACTGTTAGTCCTTGTGTTAAGACACCTGTCAATCAATCTGGGAGTGACGGCTTCCTGTGCTGTGGTTGTCGTCCGTCTTTCCAAATTAGTGTCATTACATTTCTGGGGGAAAATGGAAACTAAGTGATCGCCCGTGAACACTGGTGGCAGTGAGCCAGTCCTCGTCCTGTAACGGGGCAGAGTTAAACCCAGTTACCTCTCAGAACCACCTGGGAGAAACCACAACACATGACAAAACCAGAAAACAGCCACACGTCCGGTGGCGTTCTCCACAAAGCATCGCACCGACCGCTTCCCCTGCCAGTCTGTTTGTTTAGCGCACGTTTAAACCCGATATTCCCCCCATAACGTCCAACAGAGGTTATACTGGAGCCTCAGGAGGCCACATGACACGTGCTGCACAGATGATGACGACAACACACTTTAAACAGCACTAATGAATCCATACCACCGGACAAACTTGACGAGGTAGGTGACTAGGCCGGACTCGGGCATGTGGGAGAGACCTTACGGTGTTCGAGATGATTTAAGGGCAGTCGTTCTGTCGACACCAGAAACTCCGCGGACTGTGGACCCTCACACCACGTCACTCTCCCAGAACCGGGGCTTCCTCGTCTTCGTCGTTAAAGTACAGCAGTCTCTTACAGCGGAGGCACGGCTCCACTACACGGTTCTGTGAGATCAGACAGGGAACCATATTCTGGTCAGAGTTTACAGGGGACGTTACCTCATGGGACACATCAGGAGGCCTTCTCCAGTAGTGGAGTCCTACGCAGCGCGTGAGGGACGTGTTTCTAACGCGTCATCTAAGTGACGTCATCCTGGTCGTTTTACTCAGTAGGACTACACGCTTGTCGTACGGTGTTGCCACAGTGTGTGTGTGTGTGTGTATCTTAGCTGATAACTGATGAAGTGTGAAGTACTTTAGTGTTTTTACTCTGCGTCTCTTCTTTACGCCACTGAGCAGCTCGGTGCTTATGGACGGAGTCTACGTACACGTCATCACTACGGCGTTTCCAAACCACCGGCCGTCATGAAACGCCGAGGCAAAGCCCCGCCCCCCGGTTAGTGGGTCGACAGGCGCCGCCGGCGTGCGGCATTCTGGGTAATGTGGTTGTCAGGGTCTACGGCGCCACAGGGCTCACCGGGACTAAAAAGTAGGGTTTCTCTGGTTCTGCTGGATCCATTTGGAAAATTCCATTTGGAAAATGGTCCCTAGAACCCAGCAACTTCGCTAAAGTGAAATGAAACGGCGGATAATTCCCCCTTAAAAGCCCCGTCACGCCCGCAGGAGGCTTTTCTTTTCTTTTCTTTTCCTTTTTAGACAAGTGACTAATGGATGCAAAACCCAGGTGATCCAGGCCAGATGGAAATTCTAAAAACACAGTTACACTGAACAGAGAAGATATGACCATATATATATATACGTGTATATATATACGTATATATATATATATATATGTATATATGTATATATGTATATATATGTGTGTATATATGTGTGTATATATGTGTGTGTATATATGTGTGTGTGTATATATATATATATATATATATATATATATGTGTGTATATGTGTGTGTGTGTCTTTCTGTCTCTTTTCACTGTACAGATGTTCCAACAAAAACTTGTGTGTCGGGTCAGTTACACTCTCCCAGCAACACTATGCAGACACATTGAACTTAACAGCAGTGCGGGGTCTGCCTCGTCTCCCTCCGTCAGGACCCACGACCAGGTTCAGGACCGTCTGCTCGCCGAAAGAACGGAAACCCGTTTACCATCGGTCTGTAACTTGGCTCTCGTGAGGGTCTGGGGTCCGGGTCTGTGGTCAGTTTATCTTGCCAAACAAAAAGGATAACCTGGAATCTCCCTCTTGGATAGAAATAACACAAATCTTAGTAGGTGTCTGCACACGTTTTGGATCCCTTACCAGAGGAAGAGCGCTCACACCGAAGTGCTTAACAAGAACACGAGGGGCTTTGGGCAAACGGCACAATGCAGGCTGTGCGTTTAGCCAGCAAGGGTCTGCACTTGGCTAGGTCTCTCTATTGCCGTGCATCAGAGGGATGATGTAGACAGAAATGTCATCCCCAGATCCCAGTCTGTCATCAGATATCCTCCAGCCCCGGTCCCTCAGCACCCCCCGGGCTCGCATGACCAGGTCCTGCGCCGCCATCGTGTATCTGAAGGTCAAACACGAGGGAAGATGGATTAACAGTCCAGCTGCTATGAAATAAAGCACATCAGATCAGATCTTATCACGAGCATCCACTGTGTTACAATCACTACTCAGGCCTACACCACTAATGTATGAGCCCACTATAAAATACATACATAGATAGATAAATAGATAAATAATGTATGAGCCCACTATAAAATAAATAAATAAATAGATAAATAATGTATGAGCCCACTACAAATAAATATATATATATATATATATATATATATATATATAAAAATAATGTATGTCCGCGGTGGTGTAGCGGTCTAAGCATCGGCTTTGTGTCGATGCAGTTGCCCACTGGGGACCAGGGTTCGCGACCCGGTCTCGTCAGATCCGACTATGGCCGGACTCGACGAAGCAGCGATATTGGCAACGCTGTCTTCGGGAGGGGGGCGGAGTCAGCTTGTGTGTGGGGGGAAAGCAGTGGGTTCGGCCTGGAGTCGCCTTGTCACGAAAGTGGGGAGGCGTCTCCTTCGAGACTGCCGGCCGGAGAGATGCAGTTGGAGAACGCACGTAGTACGAGGGTGGGTGTTTGAATTAAAACAGGGATCGATTGGCCACTAAATTGGGAGAAAAGGGGAAAAAATCAGAAATAAATTTTACAATAAATAATGTATGAGCCCACTATAAATAAAATAAATAAATAATGTATGGACCCACTCTTGAAGACAAAAATGTTCATGTAAACGCTATTTGCAGGTCCCAGAATACATATTGACGGATGAGGACATCAGTTGAGATCGACCTCTAACCCTGATTTACACTCGGTACAGATTTTTAACGCATTACAAACGGCCTTCCATATCCTTACCCTGACTTTAACCCCACCAAACCTAAACTTAACCATCTCTAATGTGGGGCGTCCGGGTAGTCGGGCGTCCCTACAGACACAACTGGCCGTGTCTGTGGGTGGGAAGCCGGATGTGGGTATGTATCCTGGTTGCTGCACTAGCGCCTCCTCTGGTCGGTCGGTCGGGGCGCCTGTTGGGAGGGGTGGAGAGGGGGAACCGGGAGGAATAGTGTGATCCTCCCATGTGCTACGTCCCCCTGGTGAAACTCCTCACTGTCAGGTGAAAAGAAGCGGCTGGAGACTCCACATGTATGGGAGGAGGCATGTGGTAGTCTGCAGCCCTGCCCGGATCAGCAGAGGGGGTGGAGCAGAGACCGGGACGGCTTGAAAGAGTGGGGTGATTGGCCCAATACAATTGGGGAGGAAAAAAAAGGGGGGGGGTCCATCTGTAATGTAACAGCATGTAAGCCAATGAAGTGAGTGGGCATCCTGAACATCCTCATTCGTTCATAATATGCTGAACTGCATCGTGTGGCAGCACTCCGTGTATTTTGGGAACCACCAATAAGTTGAATATGAACATTCTGACTGTGTTGAAAAAAGATTTTCATCACTTGGATGAACTTCTGAGATAAACAGAAAGGCCCAGCGTGCGGCCTTCCTAGCCCCACCAGCCTATTCAGCTATATCTGGGAACCGCTTATCCGAAAGTGTGCGAGTTAGCGTAACCACGATGAGACGACCGGGGTGAGAGGAGGGTCAGCTCTGCCCCGGCTGTGCTGGGGGGGGAACATGCCTGTGTTGGTCGTCGGGGTCACAGTTGGCCAGGAAACAGGTGACAGCCTCGGCCACTTCCTGGTTGCTAAGGACGTCCCACAGGCCGTCGGTTCCCAGCACCAACACGTCATCGGCGTCGTGGTCGCACTGCGCGAGCGGGTACACTTTGACCTGGAAGTGATTGGATATCACACATGCTTCATGAAGACTGCCTCGACCTCATCTACTGACTGTATATAATGAGGAGGAGGGATTATTGTGAAGATGAAGAGGTCATACAGTTAAGATCTGTGTCTCTGAATCAGACCTCGACCAGTAGCCCTGCTTTGACTAGTGCTGACCTCTGATGAGGCGGCTGGTAGAGAGTCCAAAATGGGGGGACATTATTTTAGCGGTGTCACACCATTCAATGTTATACAACTGTGCCCTGGAATATAAACTGCTGCACAAAAGTCGTGAAGTAGGAGCAGATGGTGGGGCTGGGCCACATGGACCAAACATCATATCTCTGTGTTTTTAGGCTGAACGGCGATACACCGTATACATCTGGGTATTTTCTACCAAGTGGGCCGAATGTCCAGCTGGGAGTCGAAGCCACATGTGAGACGTCGCAAGCACTTTTATAACAGAACACGTCAAAATAACATGCAGACAGGGTTTCCTTCCCTGCTTCAAGATATACAGCTGCACAATATAGCAGCCCTCGTTCAAATGTTAATGTTGGTGTCAGTTAGCTTCATAACAGACATGCTAACATATACGTAACGCATTAATACCTCAGTTGGGTATTTATCTTGACAGAATATGGAGTTTAAAAACCGTGGCGGTCATTTTGACCGCCCATGGTCGTTTCAGGTAGGAGTGAAATCCCGGTGCTTCTAGTGTTAAGAAACGTGTGTTTTAACTCGACGTCACACTGTATCCATATAAACGCTATTGTCTCGCCCTATATCTCGTTAAAAGCCGACGGACCGTCCAGCCCTCGTAGCTGGTACGACGGTGTTTCATGCTTTTTACTGTTTTCCGTGTTGTTGGTTTCCAAGCTTCCTTCACCGCGAGGTCACCGAGTTTGCCCTGCCGGTTTCTGGTGTGGCGGAGGCCTTGTTTCCGGTTCATACTCGCTTCATCTGGATGCTTTCGTCAGCCCTGCTGTCTCGTTAGGAAGTCCTGTCATGTCTGCCTGCAGAGGCGTCACGGAGCTGTTCAGCTGAAGGGTGTAGCGAGGACCCTCTCTTTTTCTCCCCAACTGTACCCGTCCAATTACCCCACTCTTCCGAGCCGTCCCGGTCTCTGCTCCACCCCCTCTGCCGACCCGGGGAGGGCTGCAGACTACCACATATCTCCTCCCTTACATGTGGAGTCGCCAGCCGCTTCTTTTCACCTGACAGTGAGGAGTTTCGCCAGGGGGACGTAGCGCGTGGGAGGATCACGCTATTCCCCCCAGTTCCCCCTCCCCTGAACAGGCGCCCTGACTGACCAGAGGAGGCGCTAGTGCGGCGACCAGGACACATACCCACATCCGGCTTCCCACCCACAGACACGGCCAATTGTGTCTGTAGGGACGCCCGACCAAGCCGGGGGTAGATTCTCTCGTGTTACCTCCGGCTCGGTCGGGCGTCCCTACAGAGGCAGCGGGATAGACCGCTAAGCCACCCGAATGCCCCCACGAGGAGCCTTTTATATATTAAGTGGGTCTGCACACTGACCTTTCCTTCACCTCACATAAAAGTAACAAATTGACATTAACCGGCTTGATTTGGTTATCAGATCTAAAACAGGACGTGGGACCAATTAACGACCTTTCCAGGTTATCGTCACTGGTGATCACAGGGAGATGAGTTCATCCCATCTCTACTACACAAGACAAGACAAGAACGCTTTCCTCTCAGAGTAAGACTCTCAGCCTGCCGCACACCATGGAGACTGGAATAGTGTGTTCGAGGCTACACACATTCTCGTTTTATCAGGAAAATAACTTGAACAAACCTCATCCCTTCTCTCTCTGGCACACACACACACACACACAGACACACACACATATCTTCAAACACCACTCTCTGGACCTTGCCAAGTGCTGGTAACCTTATCTTCAGGTTGTACATTCCAGCATTCCTTAGAGGCCTTCAATGTAGTAATAATAATAATGGATTACATTTATACAGCGTTTTATCTAGACACCCGAAACACTCCACAGTGAAGGGGAAAACCCGCCTCAACCGCCACCAATGTGCAGCACCACCTGGGTGGTGCACGGCAGCCAGAACGCTGACCACACATCAGCACAGTGTCCCTGTCACTTCACTGGGGCATGGCGTTTTTTGTTGTTGTTTTTTTATTAGGACAAGATGGAAGACTGTCCCCTACCGGCCCAGCAACACCACTTCCAGGAGCAACTTAGTCTTTCTGGGAGGTCTCCCATCCAAGCCCTAGCCAAGCCCATACCTGCTTAGCTTGTCATTCGGCAGACCCATGGTACATCCAACCTATAACGCTACTAGTTTCTGTACATGTCTGAATTGATGTGAATTAATTGTATAACCCTCTAGTGATCCAGCTGGTACTCAGCAAACAAGTTCATGAACCATGATTTAACTCCTATGACTGTACCACTTAAATTGACCGAGATATTTATTTAAGATTTTAACTGCATTTCTACCACATAACCATACCGCCATCTAGTAACCATAGGTGGTTAGGTCTCGCTGATGTGCTGTTAACTGTGTTTTATTATTTTATTTTATTGATGTTATTATCATATCGTTAACTTCTGTTGCTGTACTTATAGTATGGAAACTCGTCTTGCTAGCTAGCTACAGGGATTAAAGCAAAAACAAATTTGATTTGACTGATTTTTTTGCAGGCCGTCATATTCTGTTTTTATATAATTATTTTTTTTTATTGATTTTGAAAAGGTTGGTACATGACAAGTCAACATAACAAATGAGACATTTCACCAGTGATGCCACTATAGAAATTATTGTAATATTGTAATACTTGTTTCTCCAATAAATAGACAGTGAAAAAAACAGAATTAGTGATCCATCCATCCATCCATCCATCCATCCATTGTCTTAACCTCCATGCCTGTCGTCTGGAACAAAAGGTAGCACTTGACCACACCGCAAAGACTACAGCCGACGGCCAGCTAGCATGTACGCTCTGCACTGATTCACTAAGCTGAACAGCCAATCAGAGTGATGTCTCTCATCTACAGGCTCTGCCCACTCAACATGCTGAAGCACCTGCAAAAGCTGCCGACGGTGCGGGATACACCGCAAAATCTAGGGTCACAGACGCTCACCGACGGCCCGGCATTGGCCGACGGTCAGCCTGGTGTGTAAGGGCCCTAAGTGACCTCTTCAGTCTCAACTGACTGCAGGTGTCCCACCCTTATAAACAATAGTTGCATAATGACTGAAACCAACAATCAGTTTCCTATGCAAATTGCCGTGACCATTAACTAGAGTTACAATGGCCAAATTCTGCGGTACTATTCAGTCGCAGTCGCTTTCAAACCCCAAAACACGCTATGCCAGAAGTTGGTCCACCTCCAGGATCGGGTCCCCCGGCACAAACAGAGCAATATAGTGTAGCTGTTAAGTACCAGGGGGACTGCTGTGACTTGTACATCAGGGAAACTAAACAGACGCTGGCCAAGAGGATGGCACAACACGTCAGACCAGGACTCCACAGTCTACACCACCTACAGGCCAGGACTCCACAGTCTACACCATCTACAGACCAGGACTCCACAGTCTACACCATCTACAGGCCAGGACTCCACAGTCTACACCATCTACAGACCAGGACTCCACAGTCTACACCATCTACAGGCCAGGACTCCACAGTCTACACCATCTACAGGCCAGGACTCCACAGTCTACACCATCTACAGACCAGGACTCCACAGTCTACACCATCTACAGGCCAGGACTCCACAGTCTACACCATCTACAGGCCAGGACTCCACAGTCTACACCATCTACAGGCCAGGACTCCACAGTCTACACCATCTACAGGCCAGGACTCCACAGTCTACACCATCTACAGACCAGGACTCCACAGTCTACACCATCTACAGGCCAGGACTCCACAGTCTACACCATCTACAGACCAGGACTCCACAGTCTACACCATCTACAGGCCAGTGGCCACCCTTTCAGGGCTGAGGATGTTCACATCCTTGATAGGGAGGAACGCTGGTTTGAATGGGGAGTCAAAGAGGCCATCTATGTGATGAGGGAACGACTTTTCCTGAACCGAGGAAGGGACCTAAGAGTACATCTGTCGCCATCTTTTTTTTCTTTTCTTTTTAACATGGTGATGGTCATGTGGCTTGGGTCCTGGGCTGTTCCGGTGGCGTCTGGACACTGCTTGGCATCCTGCGCATCATATTCTTCAAAACTTTTACCCTTGTCTGATTTTCTTACCTGGATTATTGAGCACGCATCATGACTCTTCTTCTAATGTTTACTCCAACTGTGACATACATGCTAGTCACTGGGCATAAACCGGGGGCTTACTGCCTGTATACGGCCCCCACGGTTCATGTAGGTATTGCACCTTGAGGATGCATAGCACTCATTTTTGAGGACGCGCACAAACAATGCCCCAAACGACCACAGGCGACGTGTGACAGCCATCTTGCATTAGTCTAATTAAAGTAAAGTAAAGTAAAGTAAGTAAAGTGTGTTTTCAGCCAAAGACATAAAAACACAAGCTAACGTCTCAGAGTACTTTCGGGATACCGTTGTTGCAAATACAAAGAGCAAACATCAAGGTCAAAAGAGCGGCCACAAGTATGCAGCGTAACATTGTGGCGTTTTGTGATCAATGAGAAAGTGTGTTAAAATAAACTGTACTGCACTTATTACATGTGACCCTGCCAGTGAATGGAACCGTGGGTATTCAGATGGTGGCTTACCTCTGGGAAACACGAGAGGAAAGGTTTGATGTAGATGTTCGAGTCGTGTACTTTAAGGTCGTGGTCGCCGAGGCCCCTGGTGACTCCAATGGTCGCCAACACGCGAGCCTGTGGAGGAGGAAACCGTACGACAAACAGCCTTCAGAGGAAGAACGGCAACTGTTTGATTCCCAGCACGGCATTAGCCGGCGTTCAGGTTCACCATCACAAAGACACTTTGGTGCTTTTCCCGCTGGGAATTCTTTTCTTGTTGAAGTGAATCTGAGCTGTGGTTTCATACGCAACCCCCACTTACTGTGACCATTAACTATTTTATTATTCTGGTATACTATATTAATCCATCCATCCATCCATCCATTATCCAAACCGCTTATCCTGCTCTCAGGGTCGCGGGAATGCTGGAGCCTATCCCAGCAGTCACTGGGCGGCAGGCGAGGAGACCCCCGGACAGGCCGCCAAGCCATTACAGGGCCCACACATTAATCCCCGTGGGGAAATTCCTCTCTGCATTTAACCCATCCTAGCTGTGTAGCTAGCAGCAGCAGGCAGCCGCCATGCAGCACCCGGGGACCACCTCCAGTTCGTCTCGCCATGCCTCGGTCAAGGGCACAGACAGGAGTGTTAACCCTAACATGCATGTCTTTTTGATGGTGGGGGAAACCAGAGCACCCGGAGAAAACCCACCGCAGACACGGGGAGAACATGCAAACTCCACACATAAAGGACCTGGGATGGCCCCCAAGGTTGGACAACCCTGGGGTTGGAACCCAGGACCTTCTTGCTGTGAGGTGGCAGCGCTAACCACCGGGCCACCGTGCCGCCCAATCCCCGATCCTCTGTGAATAGTACACGACCACTGTAACTCTAGTTAATGGTCACGGCAATTTGCATATGAAACCAATGGTTGGTTTGGGTCGCTATGCCACTGTATTGTTTATAAGGGTGGGGATACCTGCAGTTATTTGAGACTGAAGAGTCACTTACGCCCCTTTTCCACTACATGGTACCGGCTCAACCCGACTCGACTCACAGTGTCGTTTTCCATTACCGTAACGGTACCCCTCAGTGTAGCTGGTCTGCATTGGTTTTGCTACCCGCCCCAGTGTTTTTGAACCTCGACAAAGGTGGTACCAGAAAAGCGGTAACAGTTACTGAAATGCCGGTACTTTCCAGTAATGGAAAACGAAAAAGTCAAGTCGAGTTGAGCCGGTACCGTGTAGTGGAAAAGGGGCATAAGATGAATGAGGAAACGTTTCTGTCAATAAACCTTGTGTCCAGATGAACTGATTCCCCTGTATGCGAGCTCCTAACCTGCATTACTGAGCATGCATGAAGACATTTTTCCTTTGTATGACCACAAGGAGGTGTCATGCTGACATCCACCTTTCTGTATGTATAAAGGCATTATTTTCCCAAATTCGTCAGTTCAGCCTATCCTGATAGGTTGTGCACTATCTGAATGTACGTGCTCTTAATATGCAAGGGATGATCCACCACAAGGTGTGTGTGGATTACCGCACTTGCTACTGATTCTTTCCCCCTTTTTCTTCCCAATTGTACTTGGCCAGTTACCCCACTCTTCCGAGCCATCCCGGTCGCTGCTCCACCCCCTCTCCACCCTCTCTGCCGATCTGGGAAGGGCTGCAGACTACCACATGCCTCCTCCGATACATGTGGAGTCGCCAGCCGCTTCTTTTCACCTGACAGTGAGGAGTTTCACCAGGGGGACGTAGCGCGTGGGAGGATCACGCTATTCCCCCCAGTTCCCCCTCTTCCCCAAACAGACTGACCAGACAGAGGAGGCGCTAGTGCGGTGACCAGGACATATACCCACATCCGGCTTCCCACTCGCAGACACGGCCAATTGTGTCTGTAGGGACACCCGACCAAGCCGGAGGTAATGCAGGGATTCGAACCGGCGATCCCCGTGTTGGTAGGCAACAGAATAGACCGCTACGCTACCCAGCCGCCTCGGTTCAGCACGATTACAGAGTTACAGAGCAACTTTTTGTCTAGTGCATGAATGCAGAACAGTGATTAAAGTTGCACCGAATTATGTTTGTTTCTGTTTTTACGTTATACTGTTTTAACGCACACCCTCCACTCCATCAGAGACCAGCATTCTGTTACCATGGATATAAGCATAGCAGGTAATATTATATATACACTACCGTTCAAAAGTTTGGGATCACCCAAACAATTTTGTGTTTTCCATGAAAAGTCACACTTATTCACCACCATATGTTGTGAAATGAATAGAAAATAGAGTCAAGACATTGACAAGGTTAGAAATAATGATTTGTATTTGAAATAAGATTTTTTTTACATCAAACTTTGCTTTCGTCAAAGAATCCTCCATTTGCAACAATTACAGCATTGCAGACCTTTGGCATTCTAGCTGTTAATTTGTTGAGGTAATCTGGAGAAATTGCACCCCACGCTTCCAGAAGCAGCTCCCACAAGTTGGATTGGTTGGATGGGCACTTCTTTGAGCAGATTGAGTTTCTGGAGCATCACATTTGTGGGGTCAATTAAACGCTCAAAATGGCCAGAAAAAGAGAACTTTCATCTGAAACTCGACAGTCTATTCTTGTTCTTAGAAATGAAGGCTATTCCATGCGAGACATTGCTAAGAAATTGAAGATTTCCTACACCGGTGTGTACTACTCCCTTCAGAGGACAGCACAAACAGGCTCTAACCAGAGTAGAAAAAGAAGTGGGAGGCCGCGTTGCACAACTGAGCAAGAAGATAAGTACATTAGAGTCTCTAGTTTGAGAAACAGACGCCTCACAGGTCCCCAACTGGCATCTTCATTAAATAGTACCTGTTAGAGCCTGTTTGTGCTGTCCTCTGAAGGGAGTAGTACACACCAGTGTAGGAAATCTTCAATTTCTTAGCAATTTCTCGCATGGAATAGCCTTCATTTCTAAGAACAAGAATAGACTGTCGAGTTTCAGATGAAAGTTCTCTTTTTCTGGCCATTTTGAGCGTTTAACTGACCCCACAAATGTGATGCTCCAGAAACTCAATCTGCTCAAAGAAGTGCCCATCCAACCAATCCAACTTGTGGGAGCTGCTTCTGGAAGCGTGGGGTGCAATTTCTCCAGATTACCTCAACAAATTAACAGCTAGAATGCCAAAGGTCTGCAATGCTGTAATTGCTGCAAATGGAGGATTCTTTGACGAAAGCAAAGTTTGATGTAAAAAAAATCTTATTTCAAATACAAATCATTATTTCTAACCTTGTCAATGTCTTGACTCTATTTTCTATTCATTTCACAACATATGGTGGTGAATAAGTGTGACTTTTCATGGAAAACACGAAATTGTTTGGGTGATCCCAAACTTTTGAACGGTAGTGTACGTACATAATATATATACATAATATAGCATATTTGATATATGTAATCTAATTTGGTTTGGTATAATAAAACTTATGTGCTGATGGATCAACACTGAACATCGCTTGCTCCTTGACTACACACACCCCTGAGCCATGATAAAGGTTAAACCCAGTCTGCACAGTGGAGGCTGGGGATAATGAGAAGTCCTGCATCCACCGAGGGTCTGCCGAGACCATTTAGTCAACAACGCCTCACATGCTAGTTAGAGAGAATGACCTGGGTGGCATCTCCCCGGTGACATTTCATTTGAAAAGATGCCCGATCTGCCGCCGAGGGAATCTTTGTCTGCATGGATGAACAGTGTTTAGCCACATCAGCGAGAGACCGGGGGGGTAGGGGGGGTGGGAGTGGGGGTGGGGGGTTACGCTGTATTTAATGGAGCAGACAGCATCGCTCATAACACCGTAAAGGAAACGGATACGTCTCCGATTATTCTAGTCTGTTGAGTCCTTGATGCTCTCTCTCCCCTCCCTCTCTCTCCCCTCCCTCTCTCCCCCTCCCTCCCTCTCTCTCCCTCTCTCGCTTGCCCCCTCTCTCTCTCGCCCCTCTCTCTTTCTCTCTCCATTGGGTCTCAGGCGCCATCTATCTCATTTGTACGCTGAATGAAATTCCATCTGATTCCGACTGTCTGCACAAATTGCCACCGCCGCCTCTAAAGATGGCCGCCTGCTCAGGGTTTGGGAGCCGGGCTAATTGAATCTATTGTACAGAGAAGGAGAAGGGGGGCATTTAAGAAAGGGAGAGAAAGAAGGGAGTTGGGGGAGGGGTGGGGTGGGGGTGGGGTTACTGGGATGACCTGGTTGGAATGAGGCTGGATCAGGATGCGGGGAAGATGCCAAGTAGAGGGAGACGGGGGGGAGATGGAGGGAAGGGGGAGAAAGAGGAAAAAGGCGGCCGGGCGTTTCATCCTCTGGCGGAGGAGCGGGGGAAACATCCTGGGATTAATTGTGGAGTGTCAAGGCCCGGCAGGCTGCGTGCCGCCGCTTTGAAGTGCTCTGCCCCCCCCCCCCCGCTACATCTATCTACCCATCCATCTCCGCTCCCCCACTTCAAAGGCAGATGACTCGACACGGGCACGGCCGTCTGCCGGGGATGGGGGGTAAACCCCAGCATGGTTATGGGGCAGACGGTGCTTTGGCATGACATCTGCCCCAGTCATCTGTCAAACTCAAATCTGCAGTCTGCGTGGATTTAACAAGAGAGGGGGAGGGGAGGGTGGGGTTTGTTCTGGTCTATCATGATTTTCTTCCTCTGACCTTTTCAGAACCACTAGGACGAGACGCTGAACGGCCCCGTCTCAAAACCACGTCTCGAGCGCCTGACCTTTCTCTTCTGCATCTGGAGGCAAATCCCTTTTCTACGTCCACATTCCTCTGGAGGGAGTCGTAGCAGGATCGTATTCCAGTCGTGTGCCGTTTAGCGGACACTTGTATCCGACAGCGCCTCCACCCCAACTGCACACCCCAGAACCCTTTTTTACCTCCGGACATTGTGACTCAGATGGGAATCGAACGTCTTACATTGTGGCAGTTAGACCACCGCACCACGAGTGCTGGGCTTCACACCGGGGCCGCGAGGGCAGTTAGAGCAGAGTCTTTTTTTGGGGGGGGGGGTGTTTCCCCCTTTTTCGCCCCAATTATATCCGGCCAATTACCCCACTCTTCCGAGCCGTCCCGGTGGCTGCTCCACCCCCTCTGCTGATCCGGGGAGGGCTGCAGACTACCACATGCCTCCTCCCATACATGTGGAGTCGCCAGCCACTTCTTTTCCCCTGACAGTGAGGAGTTTCACCAGGGGGTCATAGCACGGGGAAGGATCACGCTATTCCCCCCTGAACAGTCACCCCGGCCGACTAGAGGAGGTACAGCGACCAGGACACATACCCACATCCGGCTTCCCACCCGCAGACACAGCCAATTGTGTCTGTAGGAATGCCCGACTAAGCCGGAGGTAACACGGGAATTCGAACCGGCGATCCCCGTGCCGGTAGGCAATGGAATAGACCGCTACGCTACCCAGACGCCCCCAGCAGAGTCATTTTCCTGATGCCGTAGGTCGGTGTGGACAGCCGAGTGGAAAAAGAGGCCAGGGGCATTTTTCTGCAGTAATGAGCTACATGCAACCCCCCCCCACACACACACACACATGCAGGGTGTTGTGACTAATGCAGCCCTGTGTATCTGTTATTACAGACGAGGTGCAGAAGGCGGTGGGAGGGGCTCTGCCGAGCAGGCGTCTCTTACCTTCTTGCCCTCGCCGAAGACCAGCGGGAACTTCAGGTCCTCGTTCTCCATGGTTTTGTATGCCCTGCGCAGAGGAGAGCACACTTTAATGGCTTGTGTGGTTTATGGCGGGCCGTGTACACGTGCCCCCGGGGAAACATCAGCTCTGTGGCCCCGCCCCCCTCAGGGCCCGCTGCCAAGGAGACGGGGGGGGGGGGAGAGGAGCATGCTGAAGGAGAAAAAAGGAAATAAAAGCCTTTGTATATTGCTATTTATTTTTTGCGAAACAGATTCTGAAAATCTCCCTGGTGATGGAGAGAGAAGAGTGAACTCTTACCCTGCCTGTGTGTGTGTGTGTGTGTGTGTGTGTGTGTCTGTGTGTTGTGTGTCTGTGTGTGTGTGTGTGTGTGTGTGTGTGTGTGTGTGTGTGTGTGTGTGTGTGTGTGTGTGTGCTCATCTGAAGGTTAGGAAAAAGGGCTGAGTGATGCAGTCGGTTATGCAGGTTCACATTCCTCTGTTCTCAGCAGTGTTGAGGAACCCCAGACCATGAATAATTTATCGTCTGGCGTTAGCGCGGGACTAGTATTACCTGGGGGGCGTCTCATAATTTGTAATAATTGCGGAGGTCATCTTTGAAGCAGGTCAATAGAACCACATTGTGAATAATTGCGAAGGTCATCTTTGAAGCAGGTCAATAGAACCACATTGTGAAAAGAGAAGCTGTTTTGAAGTCAGAGTGAAAGTATGTCTTGATAAAATTTCTGAATCACATGGCGCAGTGGTTAGCGCGGTCGTCTCACAGCAAGAGGGTCCTGGGTTCGAGCCCCGGGGTAGTCCAACCTTGGGGGTCGTCCCGGGTCGTCCTCTGTGTGGAGTTTGAATGTTCTCCCCGTGTCTGTGTGGGTTTCCTCCGGGGGCTCCGGTTTCCTCCCACAGTCTAAAGACATGTAGGTCAGGTGACTCGGCCGTACTACATTGCCCCTTGGTGTGAATGGGTGTCAGCCCTGTGATGGCCTGGCGGCCTGTCCAGGGTGTCTCCCCGCCTGCCGCCCAATGACTGCTGGGATAGGCTCCAGCATCCCGTGACCCTGAGAGCAGGATAAGCGGGTTGGATAACGGATGGATCTGTGATCTTAATCCCCTGCGAATCGGCCCCGTCCATAATTTGTATAGTTAAACTTCCAGCGCTAATTACCTACCACATTTCGGCAAACACTGAGGTCATCTGATAGTATTAGTCCCTTGCCAATCGGCATCTCAATAATTTGGAGTCATATTTTTATTTTCAGCAAGGTTATTTGTTTTCTCCGTGCCTTTTTTTCTACCTCTTTCTTGGTCGAGAATTACGGAGGCTGCAGTGTAAATTATAAATGAAAGTTTTCACAGCATTTTTGGCGCAAGTTCAGGAGACTCATCTCGCTGCACAGCACAGACCCCCATTCACAGAAAGAGCAAGCTCAAATCTACCAGAAGAGCGAAATCTCTGCAATGAAAGTGAGAGCCAGCACGCGCCTACTGAGGTGGGATCCTGGACCCTCGGGCGCACCACCGGCCCATCTCGCCCACAGGAGGTGGGATCGTGACGTATGCCTGGGCAGGGCGAATCCAGATGGAAGCTTTCAGAAGTGGATGTTAGGCAGAGCCTTGACATTTTCAATCACATCTGCGGGGATAATGTCAGTAAATTCGAGTGAAATACAGACTTCCCTTACCCCTAGCGAATGTGCCGCATGAAACACAGACGTGAGGGGGTCATTTCTAAATCACATGAGGTCCCCAGGTAATACTAGTCCTGTGCAAACAGGAGTTCATTGAAGGTCTAGACAGAGATGTACAAGAGGGCAGACTGTACTGCAAAATACTGTATACTTTTGTGCCACGGAACCATTAACCCCCTTTTCAAGATTCAAGATTCAGTCATTCATTGCCATATCAACTTTACAGATGATTTGGAATTTGTTTCGGTGTGCCCAAAGATAATAACAGTACACATGTAACCACACAATACATACAAGAAGTCTCCACAGAAACATGCTGTTACAATTATAATTCAGTTAATGCAACCACATGTCCCATGCCCTTAAATTGACAAATTAAAGTGCATGAGCTTAAGGACTCTGTACTTGTATAATCAGTGAAGCATTTAGGATGTGGATCACTGAAGGGGAAGTGCTATTGTGGAAGCAAGATGTTCTGGTCTTGATACTGCAGAGTCTTTTACCCAAAGGGAGATGATTGCATAGGCGGTTGGCTGGGAGTGAGGAGTCTTAAAATTTTAAAGCCTTTCCACTGAATGCGAAAATGGTATAATTCAGAAATGGTGGAGAGATCACAGCCTATATATTTGAAGCTGTGTGCATGACTCTGTCTAACAGTTTTTCCTCGTGGGCTGTAGAACTGCCATAGCAAGCAGTTATTGAGAAAGTGAGCCCACTTTTTATTGCAGCTCTGTAGAACTGTAACACTGCAACCCTTGACATTCCAAATTTCCTAAGCTGCCTTAGAAAGAATGGTCTTTGGTGAGCTTTCTTCTGGATGGTGGTGAAGTTGTCTTCCCATTTCAGGGAGGAAAAGATTGTAGTCCCAAGGAATATGAAATGATCCACTCGCTCTACCACCTGGTTGTTAATGGTCAGTGGTAGTAGCTCTCCCTGATTGTTATGGAAGTCAACCACAAGTTCTTTAGTTTTGTTGATGTTCAGTCCCAGATTATTATTGCTACACCAGTCAGAAAAAGAGGAGACCTCCTTTCTATAAGCTGTCTCATTATTATAGGAAATCAGTCCCACCAGTGTTGTATCATCAGCAAAGTTGCTAATTTTTACAGTGTCAGAGTGTGAGATACAGTCATCGGTGTATAATGAGTAGAGCAGAGGTGAGACAACATACTCCTGAGGGGCACCTGTGCTAGTGGTCAATGATTTCTAAAATCTGTTGTTGAATTTGACAACCTGTGTTCTGTCCAGTAAGAAGTACGAGACTCAGACATAGAGATTGATGGAAACCTAGCTGCAAACAAGCTGAGCTATAGTCGATGAACAGTGCCCAAGCACAGGTGGTAGGCGACTGTAGATGGTGCAAGATGCTGCTGACTTTCACTAAAAAGCCCTGACATAAACAACGATCTGAAATTTCAAGTGCAGGGGCTGCCCTGCCCGTAGGCTACAATACCCATAACTCCCCACTCTCCTCTGCTGACTTTTTTGCTTACTCTGTCTGGGCGCACAACTGGAGAAATCATCTTTCATGAATTAACACAGTTCTTTGAGAAGAATGGCTTAGATGTGAGCAAAATTGTGTCCGTTGTCACCGATGGGGCTCCATCAATGGTGGGACAACACAAGGGCTTAGTAAGCAAGCTTGCCACTGTTAACCCAGCGCTCTTAGCATTGCATTGCATTATTCACAAACCAGTGTTGTGCACTAAGCTGAGTAGGGAAATGAAAGAGGTGATGGATACCCTGATGAGACTGGTACATTTTGTTCACGAGAGTTCTAGTCGGCAACATTGCTTTTTCAGAGCATTGCTGGAGGAAATGTCAGCAGAACACAAGGATCTTTGGCTGCATAATGATGTTTGCTGGCTGAGCAAAGGCTGTGTGTTGGAGAGGGTGTGCGATCTGCGTCATGAGCTTGTATCATTTTTATCTGGACTGCGGAGCCAAAAGGCCCAAGAATATCAGAGGTGACAATAAGGTGATGGCACGTGTTATTTTTTGTGTGACATCATGTTTCACCTAAATCACCTTAATCTGCAATGACAAGGCAAGAACCACCCTGTTGCAGATGTCCAAGGCGGTTGAAGCTTTCTGGTCAAAGCTGAACCTTTTGGAGAGAGACAGTCATGGGAGAAAGTTGCACTTCCCACATTTGCAGGAGCATTGGGAGAAGAACAAAATGTAGGTGGATCCAGCAATGAAGGATTTCGTGACGAGCCTGGTAGAAAACTACAAGGAACGATTTAAAAGCTCCCCTAAAGTCTCAGGTGACTTCTTCCTCTTCCTGAGACAGCCGTTCTCCATTTTGGCTGATGGCCAGTGGACTGCAGAGGCAAAAAGGCTGGTACCTTCCAGAGATGAGGCAACTCTTCAGATGGAGGTCTTAGAGATGAGAACGTCTGATTTGCTCAAAGCACAACACAAGGACGGTGGGATGAGTGACTTTTGGATCAACCTGGGAGCTATTGCAATGCTCCTACTCACAATGCGAGTAGGAGCATGTGAGTCATCGTTTTCTTCAATGAACTCAATCAAGAACCAGGACAGAAAGACTCTCCAGTGCACATCTTGGCCAGTAAGAAGGATTGCCTCATCCTGTTGCTCTTAATTCTCTCACTGATTATAAATGAACATCCAGTTATTTTTGTCCATTTGTCCATAATTAAATGGTTGCTTTTGGACTTATTTTGTTTCAGTAGTGCATTTTTTTTTCTTGTGTGACCCTCAACACAGGCTTTAAGAATCCCAGGCCTAAACCGCTTACTACCACCACCACTACCACCACGACTACTACTACTACCACTACCACAACCACCACCACTACTACTACTACTACCACTACCACCACCACCACTACTACTACTACTACTACTACCACTACCACCACCACAACCACCACCATTACTACTACTACTACCACTACCACAACCACAACCACCACCACTACTACTACTACTACCACTACCACCACCACAACCACCACCATTACTACTACTACTACCACTACCACTGACAATAATGATGATAATAATAATAATAATCATAATAGCAGCATCAACATCTGCACATAAAACGATGGGAAAAAAAACCCTGGACGTTTTGGCCCTTGGGTTGGCATACATGGCATGATTTGGCCCTTGGGGAAAACTAAATGGGGAACCCTGAGTTAAGTACACCTAGTGACATTACATATTGTGTTTTTGACTTGATTATACATGCTAGTCTATTTAATCATGCTAGTCTATTTAATGTTGCACAAGAGTGAATCCTGCCAACCTCAACTATTCAGAACGCCAAAGACCTTCAACCTTTGCTCTATTGATATGATAATTCTGGTTGTAGTCATTAATTAATCATTAATCAGAGTTCCAAATGGATAGTTTAGTATATTTTATGAGACTGATTCATGAAAGTGATTTGACTACTCCATTAACTTCAAAATATCAAACACCGAAGTTAATGGTTGAAAAATGTATGAGACTGATTTTATGAGACTAGTTTGACAACCCTGCTGCACCCGCACAAGTCTAATCCGGCATTCACATGACGTAACATTTCCCCTTTATGAAAAAGTATTTTGAAACAACACCGCCGTCCCGCCAAAAAGGGAAATAAAAACATAACCGCAAGTTTGGCTGCTCATCTACAGCGTGTATGACAGGTCTGCAAAGTTTTCCAGTCAAAACTCAGCTGTGAATGGGCGTCCGGGTGGCGTGGCGGTCTATTCGGCTACCTACCAACATGGGGATCACTGGTTCGAATCCCCGTGTTACCGCCGGCTTGGTCGGGCGTCCCTACAGACACAATTGGCCGTGTCTGCGGGTGGGAAGCCAGATGTGGGTATGTGTCCTGGTCGCTGCACTAGCGCCTCCTCTGGTCGGTCAGGGCGCTGTTTGGGGGGGAGGGGGAACAAGGGGGAATAGCGTGATCCTCCCATGTGCTACGTCTCCCTGGTGAAACTCCTCACTGTCGGGTGAAAAGAAGCGGCTGGTGACTCCACATGTATGGGAGGAGACATGTGGTAGTCTGCAGCCCTCCCCGGATCAGCAGAGGGGGCGGAGCAGCAGCGACCAGGATGGCTCGGGAGAGTGGGGTAATTGGCCAAGTACAATTGGGGAGAAAAAAAAGGGGGGGGTAGCATTTGGGTAATGTATTTCATTTTTCCTGCTGTCTGATTTGGCAGTACCTGCAAAATATTGTGGCTGTGCCTTTTTGAACCTCTTCTGGAGGCAGGCCAGCAGACTTGGGGAGAAAAATCATTTTTCAAAATACATTTTACAGTTCCATTTAATCTTCTTAGAAAGGCAGGATTACCAACAGGAGCAGTAAAACACGTCAGAAAATCCAGAGAGCTGATTTCATACGTTCTTTCACATCTCCTGACCCTACTCGGGTGGTCCTACTAGGATGAAACTCAACCATCTTTGGGTAAAACAGACCCAAGGGGTTATTTACATCTCGTGTCGGACCCCGGCCTGGCTCACACCTCGTCCAGTGTACGAGATGTGCTGCGGAGCAGATTAAGGCGGGTCGGGACGGGACGGTTTCTATGGAACGGCTGCTTCCAGTTAGAGACGCCATATGTTTCCACCTTGGGCGTGTGGGATTGTGCTGCGCTCAGCACTTTTCTGCAGCACACAGAGAGACAGAAGACCATCGCTGTGAGCAACCTCCCCCCGCGCACACACACGCCGTCCACAGCCTCTCCAGTCGACGGGTTTGCAGGAAAGGAAGCTGAACATTAGTGATCGGTTTGTGCCGATCTTTTTTTTATTGCATGCTGGTAGTGCAACAACTCTAAGAGCTGTGTCTGTGTTGTTCTTTGTGCTTCCCTCCAGCTCTCCGTCCTGTAGCTTTTGCGATGTATTTTCTCCCCTCTTTTTCTCCCCAGTATACTTGGCCAATTACCCCACTTTTCCGAGTCGTCCCGGTCTCTGCTCCACCCCCTCTGCTGATCCGGGGAGGGCTGCAGACTACCACATGCCTCCTCCCATACATGTGGAGTCACCAGCCGCTTCTTTTCGCCTGACAGTGAGGAGTTTCACCAAGAGGGACGTAGCACGTGGGAGGATCACGCTATTCCCCCCAGTTCCCCCTCCCCCCCGAGCCAGCTGACCAGAGGAGGCGCTAGTGCAGCGACCAGGACACATACCCACATCCGGCTTCCCACCCGCAGACACGGCCAATTGTGTCTGTAGGGACGCCCGACAATGTTAAACCCAGTGTTGTAGTACTCGAGTCCAGGACTCCGACTCGAGTCCAGATTTTCAGGACTCGTGACTCGACTTGGACTTGAGCACTGATGACTTGGACTTGGACTCAAGCATTGACTGCATTCGGACTCGGAAGCTGGAGATGAGGACTCGGACTTGTTCATTGATAAAGACTTTTTTTGTTTTTGTCAGTTTTTTTGTTTGGCTGTTGTGTCACAAAGTAAATAAACTGCCTTTGAAGTGGTGACAGCTGTGTCCTTTTTGTTTCATGTCGACCTTTTTTATTTGCATGTCAGCCTTTTTACAGTGCCAGAGTGGAGCACTGGAGCCCATCTTGGAACTCGACTCAGACTCAACCTTGATGACTCGGACTCAGGTAATGGGGACTCGACTCGGACTCTTCTTTGGGGACTTGGACTCGAACACTGGGGACTCGAGACTCGACTCGGACCTAAGGTTTAGTGACTCGACTACAACACTGGTTAGACCAGTCTCAGTGCTAAGACTTCTTCAGCTCCCTGGCAGCCATCTGCGACTTCCTGCTGACACGCACAGGTTCACCAACTGAAAGAATTCAGCGTAACGGCGTGTTCCCATGATGCAACTGAAATCACTTCCTTCCCCACAGCAGATGTGTATGTAAGCAGGGAGGCTACAAGCTAGCCAGCTAACTTGATAGCTGCTAAATGAAAATATTGACTAAATAACAAAGGAATATTAGGGTATGTACACCACTTGCTCCGGTTTCTCATGATACGGTGAGGAGGAAACACCGAGGGCGGTCTGACAGGATGCAGAAGTGCGGCAGGCTAAGCTAACTGCTAGCCCATGCAGACCGGCAGTTCCGACAGTCATCTCTCTTGGACAGTGATTTTTTTTTGGGGGGGGGGTGTGCTGGACCCTGAATAGGATAAGCGGCTTGGATAATGGGTGGATGGATGGATATTTGTGTTTTTGTAGTTTTTTTGTGGTTCGGTGTGTTTTTGTCCTTGTCTTGTGCCGCTGTGGGCTGGAGGAAACCATGTTTTGTTTCATTTCATGTGCGCCAGTGCATGAAATGAAACGACAAATAAATGTTCCTGATCCCTGAAGTGCAAACACACACACACGCACACACACCGCCTGACTGTAGCCCACCCTCAGGTACCCCTCATCCATCAGTCCTTGCCGGGGTGACACTGTGTCAGCGTGAGTCAGCCCAACTGGCACAAACAACCTTCAGGTGATTGTGTTAAATAACGTTTCGGACAACCTTGAAGGACTTCCCATTGATCGGGTTTGAGAACGCAAAGCAGGTCTGCAGTGAAATGAGGTCAGTCCTGCTGCAAATACCAAACCCACTGCAAATACCAAACCTGCTGCAAATACCAAACCCGCTGCAAATACCAAACCTGCTGCAAATACCAAACCTGCTGCAAATATCAAACCCGCTGCAAATACACAACACAAAACAAACACACTAAAACAGACTGTTTCACATCAGGACCGTCTGAGATCCACAGTTATTCTTTATTTAATAGTCTCTCCTTCTTCTTCTATGTATTTTATCTTGCTGTATTCAGCATAACCCCCTCCTCGCACCTCCATCCACAGCTCACACAGACACACAACCCAGGTACGACTCATACTGGCACGCTTGAGGCATTAACTGGAAGGACGAAGGGAGAGCGAGAGGAGGGTGGAGGAGAGGAAGAGTGTGTGGCAGTGGTGAAGGTGTGTGTTATTCCCTCGCCTCTTCCCTTTGTCGTCTACAGGGTGAGGGGGAGGACAGACGCTGTGGTGGGTGTGCGAGATAAAGAGAGACAGCTTGAGCGTCACTCGCTGTCATTTATCACCGCCCCTCCCTGCCTCCTCCCTCCGCGCCGCAGCACAGCCCAGGTACTGCTCCCTCCATCTCTCCATCCTGCTCTCTCCTCACCCCTTCCTCTTTGCTTCTAGCTCGCTAACTTATATTAACTGTTCTCTCTTCCACCAGTCTCTCCATCTTCTCTCACCCATCTGTCACTGGGTTTACACACTGTCTCTCCATCTCTCTCTGTTCATGTTTCTTTACCTCACTTGACCTGCCTGTCTAGCGTTCTCTCTCTCCCTCCATCTGTCTGTCTGTCTCCATCTGTCAGTCAAGCAAAGCAGTCTGTCATCCACAACGATAGGCCCCGCCCACATAGCCATAACCAACACACCCCCCTGCCCCACTGAGAGAGACAGCGAGTGAGACAGAGAGAGACAGCGAGACAGACAGACAGACAGAGAGAGAGACAGAAAGAGACAGAAAGAGAGAGACAGAAAGAGAGAGACAGAGAGGGAGTGAGACAGCGAGAGAGAGAGAGAGAGAGAGACAGAGAGAGCGAGACAGAAACAGAGAGAGACAGAGAGAGACAGCGAGACAGACAGACAGACCGACAGAGACAGACAGAGAGAGAGACAGAAAGAGAGAGACAGAAAGGGAGAGAGACAGAGAGGGAGTGAGACAGCGAGAGGGAGACAGAGAGAGCGAGACAGCGAGAGAGAGACAGAGACAGACAGGGAGAGACAGGCAGAGAGCGAGACAGACAGAGAGACAGACAGACAGACAGAGACAGAGAGAGACAGAGAGACAGACAGAGACAGAGAGAGACAGAAAGAGACAGAGAGATGGAGAGAGAGACAGAGAGAGAGAGAGAGAGAGAGAGAGAGAGAGAGACCGGGGGGGTGGGTGCTGTAGGCCTGTCTTCTCTAGTTAGCATATGGCCTTACTTATGCCCCTGTTCCACTACATGGTTCCACTACATGGTACCGGCTCAACTGGACTCTCTCCTGAGTGGTTTTCCAGTACCCTAACAGTACCCTAACAGTACCCTAACAGTACACTAACAGTACCCTAACAGTACCCTAAGAGTACACTAACAGTACCCTAACAGTACCCTAACAGTACTCTAACAGTACGGCGTGGATTTTCGGCTCTCCCATGTCTTTCAATTTCAAAATGTACGGCAAACAAGCTATTGTCCCTCGGTGTGAATGTGTGTGTGTGTGTGTGTGTGTGTGTGTTGGCCCTGTGTGATGGCCTGGCGGCCTGTCCAGGGTGTCTCCCCGCCTGCCGCCCAGTGACTGCTGGGATAGGCTCCAGCATGCTGCCACCCTGAGAGCGGTTTGGATGATGGAAGGATGGACTCTTAAGATAACTGCGCTTCGACCGCTTCAGTATTTAAAAATGTCGGGTGATATCCATGCACGCATCGATGACGCAGTGACGCATTTCGCTGACCAATCAGAGGCCTGCATTGATTTTGGTACCCGCTCCAGTTGTTCTGGAACCTTGACAAAGGTGGTACCAGAACAGTGGTAACAGTCACCAAAATGCCGGAACTGTCCAGCAATGGAACATGAAAAAAGGGCGAGTCTAGTCGAGCCAGTACCATGTAGTGGAAAAGGGGTATTAGATACACGTGTAGTGAACACACACACACACACACACACACACACACACACACACACACACACACACAGACACACACACAGACAAGGTGCCCCCGCACGTCGGAGCGCCCCGACACGTGCCGGCTGACGTTATGGTAATTCAAGAGCCAGACGGAGGCCGGGTGACGCGAGCAGAACTGGGTTATGGTGGAAGCTGATTAAAAATACATCACAGGCCTGCGTGTGGCGCTCACGTTGCAGACGGGCTGAGAGTTCTGGGCCCGGTAATGAGCGGCGCCGCAGACTGACCTAGATCTGTGGGAAAAACACAGCCGCACGGAGGCGGTGGCAGAGAACATGCAGGTGGCGCTTCATCATCACCTGTCCTCCGCCAGCCCCTCTCCCTCTCTCTCTCTGTCTCCCCCCCAATCCTCTCATCACTGTTCTTACCACAAAACAGCGACGTTACAGCCAAATGCCCCAAAACAAATGACTACACAATCAGCAACAATTTACTGGGCGTCCGGGCGTCCCTACAGACACAACTGGCCATGTCTGTGGGTGGGAAGCCGGATGTGTCCTGGTCGCTGCACTAGCGCCTCCTCTGGTCGATCGGGGCGCCTGTTTAGGGGGGAGGGGGAACTGGGGGGAATAGCGTGATTCTCCCACGTGCTACGTCCCCCTGGTGAAACTCCTCACTGTCAGGTGAAAAGAAGCGGCTGGAGACTCCACATGTATGGGAGGAGGCATGTGGTAGTCTGCAGCCCTCCCCGGATCAGCAGAGGGGGTGGAGCAGAGACCGGGACGGCTCGGAAGAGTGGGGTGATTGGCCGGATACAACTGGGGAGAAAAAAAGGGGGGGGACACCCCCCCAAAAGACGAAATTTTGTTTCTCCCAGCCCACAGCAGCGCAAGACAAAAGATAAAAACACACATCCAAAGCTTCCAAAAACAACACCACCAGAACTATACAGAAACATACACAAAACCAGAGAGAACAAAGCAAAACAAAAAAAACCCCACAAACAGTCCACAACACAGTCCAAAAACCCCACTGTCCAGGAGAACCAACGCCAGCCAGGATGACTGTCAGAACCACCGGTCTGCATGGGCTAGCAGTTAGCTTAGCCTGCCCCGCTTCCACATCCTGTCAGACCACCTCGGTGTTTCCTCCCCGGGCGAAGCTCTGAGCAGGGCCGTGGTCCCTGGGCCCACAGGATGCAGCAGACCAAGCTCTCCTAGTCGATCCAACGCCAGCTCTCCCAGCCATCAAACGATGACATGGACATGCCGCCAGGCCATCACACAGGGCCCACACAGGGCCCCAACACACACACACACACACACACACACACACACACACACACACACACACACACACCTAGGGACAATTTAGTATGGCCGATTAACCTGACCTACATGTCTTGGGACTGTGGGAGGAAACCGGAGCCCCCGGAGGAAACCCACGCAGACACGGGGAGAACATTCAAACTCCACACAGAGGACGACCCAGGACGACCCCCAAGGTTGGACTACCCCGGGGCTCGAACCCAAGACCTTCTTGCTGTGAGGCGACCGTGCTAACCACTGTGCCACCCCAAATTTAAACAGTTTTATACAAATGTATACACATTGGAATCTCCAGAAGACCTGACCAAAACTGATGAATTTCCGTCCACCACTGAATTGCCCAAACTTGGCCAAGAAGACCAACTGAATCTTGATCTTTCCTTAACACAGAAAGACACTGAAAAGGCCCTGGGCTCGTTACAATCTAATAAATCACCAGGGGAAGATGGTTTCCCCCCTGAATTTTACAGAGAATTTAAGGATCTACTCATCTCCCTCATCAGGGATGTAATTAACCTAGCATCTAAAACTCAAACTCTCCCCAAATCATTCTCTACTGCCATAATCACTGATTCACCAAAAAAAATAAATAAAAAAATAGATGCCCATTAAAGTGCTCTTCATCTCATCAATCTTAATAAATCACAAATCTTCACGAATCTTATTTACTCTTAAAATAAATCTACAATATAATGTGTGCTGTCAAGTGCATCAGTGAGGGTTTTTTTTTTCGACCTGCCTGCCAAACAACCTGTGAAGCTCAGCGGTGGCAACTCATTCCTGTTGACGGTGTTGTCTTCACACTGCTCGATAAGGATGTAGTAATGGTCATGCTTGGTAGTGCATTTTATTCATAGTTACAATCCTGAAGATTTACACGTAAAAGCAAACGAATATCATTGGTGATACTTGCTATCTGTGGTGCATATAAAACTAAAGCTAATTTAAGGATATGGAAATCATGAACGCTGTTGTAATGGTTCATGTTAATGGTTACTGGGCGATAAGTCGATGTTATCATTAATCATCCTTCAATGGTATTTTACTCAGATAAAATCTAGATATTTTTATATCGTGACACAGTTTTGTTGATTAAATTAATGATGATGAGATGCCTCAAATTCACCCCCCACACCCACACCGATGACGGTGTCAACCATGCACGCTAACATCCAGCTCATTGGGAGCAGTTAGGAGTTAGGTGTCTTGCTCAGGGACACCTGGACATTTATGCCAAGAGGAGCCAAGGATCGAACCGGCAACCCTCCAGTTACCAGATGACAGGGGGCATAGCGTTCTCATCTTCATCATAGCAGCCAGATGAGGAAGAAGAAGGCAGGTAGTGTTGCGTTAGAAGAAGAAGTGGAGGTGTTGTGTCTAACTAGCAGATATGACAGAACAAGCTGGTGGAAGACCTCTACCAATATAGATAGTACCACACCAATAAGTAAAACTCAGGTTCTACCAGGTTTTCTGGTTTGTTCCTGACACAACAGCCCTGCTGACTCTCCTTCAGTCTGACTGGAGCTCGGAGGTGAGTGTTGCCTCTTCCGCTAACGTGACAATATTCAGCAGTGCAACTTTAAATTCATAAATTCAACAAATCAATCTACCTATTAATCTATCAATCAATCTATCATCAATCAATCTATCCAATACTCACCACCCTGACATGGTGAAGTCCCGGTACAACATCTTCTTACCCACTTCCTTCCTCTGGACCCTCCGGGGAAACTCCAGATGAGTGAAGTCATTTCCTAACAAGTATGGCTGCATGTAGGCCTTTAAAGAGAGAGCAGAGAACAGGACTGCAAGAGGAGTTTGTGGTGAGGTGAGTGGGGGCGGTGCAGTCGGAGGGGGGGTCTGGTCTGGTGATATATGACAGCTGGGCTCTCTGGGAGCCGGCTGAGTACCGTTCTGTGTTTTTTCTGTTTCTGGTCTCTGTCTTACCAGGAACTGCAGCCGTTGTCGCTCCGACTCCGGCGTGAACTCTCTTGACACAGGGATGACTTCTCCTGCCCGGATAATGACAGCTCTGAGACAGACAGACAGAAAGCGAGGGAGAGAGAGAGAGACAGAAAGTGAGGGCAAGAGGGAGCAAAAGAGACAAAGCGAGGGAGGGAGCGAGAGAGAGAGGGAGGAAGAGAGAAAGTGAGGGAGGGGGAGAGAGAGAGCATAACAGACAAAGTAAGCCTTATTTAGTTATTTATTTATTTGGATGGCAAGACGTTTTTTACTTGTTTCTGGCTTCAGTAGGAGACAGTTCATCTCAAAAGTTGTGTGTGTGTGTGTGTGTGTGTGTGTGTGTGTGTGTGTGTGTGTGTGTGTGTGTGTGTGTGTTACCTGCTGTCGCCTGCGTTCCCAACATAAAGCTTTCCGAGTAAGAAAATGACAACAAGAGCGGTGCAGCCTCCTGAAATATTGTAGATCATCTTCTCCTTTCCTATCTGGGAATCCTGGAGAGAGAGAGACAGAGACACACACACACACACACACACACACATACACACACACATAGTATACACACACACACACACACACACACACACACACACACACACCTCCAATAAGATGAGATAATGAAACTCTGCTGTGTGCAGACTGAAGCATCTCAGTTAAAAAAATTGCTTATCAAGCAACAACACAACACACTGAAGAAACAACACAACACTCTGAAGAAGCAACACAACATACTGAAGGAAGAACACAACACAACACACTGAGGGAAGAACACAACACTCTGAAGAAACAACACAACACGCTGAAGGAAGAACACAACACAACACACTGAGGGAAGAACACAACACTCTGAAGAAACAACACAACACAGTGAAGGAAGAACACAACACAGTGATGTGACAGGGGAGCCAGCGTGATGCTGTTATTAATTACCACAGCGTAATGACTTCATTCATCAAGCGTGCCATGAGCCAAAAGAGCAGTAAAACACAAAAGCAACCACACAGATGAGGAGAAGTGTGGAGGGACGGATGGTTATTACGCTAGTTAATTAGCTAGTTAATTAGCTTAGATGAATTTGGTGCTAATTAAACCGCAGAATGATTTCAAAAAAAGAAAAGATATCCATCCTATCAATCCATTAATTAGATGAATAATTAAGCTGTCACTAAATTAATCAAAACTGTACGGCAGAGCTGAACCGAGCTGCTCACACTCCATCTCTCTCCCCGTGTACGTCTCTGAGGAGCGGTGGCTTGCTCTTGGAGACCGTCGAGGGATTGTAACGGTAGAATAGACTGGAGGGACATCCAGGGAAGTGGACGGACCCTTGAGGGAGGGATTTTATTCAGAGACTAAACTGAAGGGACATCCAGGGACGTTTGGATGGACCGTCGGAAGACACCGTAGTGTGATGAGACGGATAGAAATATGTCAGCTAGTCTGTCCTTAAATAGTTCTACATTTAGGAAGACACCGTAGCATAGTGAGACAGATAGAAATATGTCAGCTAGTCTGTCCTTAACGTGTTCTACATGTAGGAAGACACCGTAGTGTGGTGAGACAGATAGAAATATGTCAGCTAGTCTGTCCTTAATGTGTTCTACATGTAGGACGAAACCGTAGCATAGTGAGACAGAAATATGTCAGCTAGTCTGTCCTTAATGTGTTCTACATGTAGGAAGACACCGTAGCATGGTGAGACAGAAATGTGTAAGCTAGTCTGTCCTTAACATGTTCTACATGTAGGAAGACAACTTAGCATGGTGAGACGGATAGAAATAGGTCAGCTAGTCTGTCCTTAACGTGTTCTACATGTAGGAAGACAACTTAGCATGGTGAGACAGATAGAAATATGTCAGCTAGTCTGTCCTTAATGTGTTCTACATGTAGGAAGACAACTTAGCATGGTGAGACGGATAGAAATAGGTCAGCTAGTCTGTCCTTAACGTGTTCTACATGTAGGAAGACATGTAGCATGGCGAGACAGATAGAAATATGTCAGCTAGTCTGTCCTTAACGTGTTCTACATGTAGGAAGACACCGTAGCGTGGTGAGACGGATATAAATATGTCAGCTAGTCTGTCCTTAACGTGTTCTACATGTAGGAAGACACCGTAGCATGGTGAGATGGATAGAAATATGTCAGCTAGTCTGTCCTTAACGTGTTCTACATGTAGGAAGACACCGTAGTGTGGTGAGACGGATATAAATATGTCAGCTAGTCTGTCCTTAACGTGTTCTACATGTAGGAAGACACCGTAGCATGGTGAGACGGATAGAAATATGTCAGCTAGTCTGTCCTTAATGTGTTCTACATGTAGGAAGACACCTTAGCACGATGAGACAGATAGAAATAGGTCAGCTAGTCTGTACTTAACGTGTTCTACATGTAGGAAGACACCGTAGCATGGTGAGACGGATAGAAATATGTCAGCTAGTCTGTCCTTTATGTGTTCCACATGTAGGAAGGAAGACACCTGGCGCAACACCCCCCAAGACAGGGGGAGGAAGACAGAGACAGAGAGACAGACAGGGGGAGGAAGACAGAGAGAGCAGTATGTACTCATGTCCTTCACCATGGAGGAAGTATGAAAATGTTCATCCACACTATATTCAATGTCTCTGCCTGCAAGAGGAACTGTTTTAATAATGACAATGTCTGCATAAACACACACACACACACACACACACACACACACACACACACACACACACTGACATCCCTGTCACATGTTAAAAGTAAGTGCAGTGAAGCAGTAGAAGTGCAGGCTGGTGTGCCAACACTCTACGGGGCCTTTTAAGACTCAGTATTGGGGGCATCCAGGTAGCATAGCGGTCTATACCATTGCCGAGCAACACAGGGATCGTCAGTTCGAATCCCCGTGTTACCTCCGGCTTGGTCGGGTGTCCCTACAGACACAATTGCCCGTGTCTGCAGGTGGGAAGCCAGATGTGGGTATGTGTCCTGGTCGCTATACTAGCGCCTCCTCTGGTCGGTCAGGGCACCAGTTCAGGGGGGAGGGGGAACTGGGGGGAATAGCGTGATCCTCCCACGCGCTACGTCCCCCTGGTGAAACTCCTCACTGTCAGGTGAAAAGAAGCGGCTGGTGACTCCACACGTATGGGAGGAGGCATGTGGTAGTCTGCAGCCCTCCCCGGATCAGCAGAGGGGGAGGAGCAGAGACCGGGACGGCTCGGAAGAGTGGGGTGATTGGCCGGGTACAATTGGGGAGAAAAAGGGGGAAAAATCCAAATTAAAAAACGTGAAGGTGTGTTTGATCCAAACTGAAATAGCTGCTACTGACTACGGCGGCACTACTAAGACCAGTACCAGCTCTTCATGAAGACGAGTGGAAGTCCTGTTTTAGAATAGCAGAGGGCCGGTGACTCAAGTCCTTCAACAACAAAATTCTCCACTTTCAAAGACTGCATCCTTTAGAGTTTCAAACTAATCCATGAACTGAAGCCCAAATATCCATCCGTCCTGCTCTCAGTCGCAGGGATGCTGCAGCCTATCCCAGCAGTCATCGGGCGGCAGGCGGGGAGACACCCTGAACAGGCTGCTAGACCATCACGGGCCCACACACACACACACACACACCTAGGGACAATTCAGTACGGCCGAGTCACCTGACCTCCATGTCTTTGGACTGTGGGAGGAAACCGGAGCCCCCGGAGGAAACCCACCCAGACACGGGGAGAACATGCAAACTCCATACAGAGGACGACCCGGGACCACCCTCAAGGTTGGACTACCCCGGGGCTCGAACCCAGGACCTTCTTGCTGTGAGGCGACTGCGCTAAACACAGCGCCACCATGCCGCCCTACCCATATATATATATATATATATATATATATATATATATATATATATATATATATGCATGTATTGCTTATTGTTTTAAAATGCCATTAGGTAAATGACGTCAGTGAGAGTTAATAACCCATTTAAGAAAGGACAGATGGCTGAAAGTGCAGATTCATCACTGGAGAACACAGAGGCATGGCCGGAGAGACGGGCGGATACCGGCCGGTGACTCAGAGACAAACGGATCAGGAAAGTGCTACGGTAGACAGCCAGCCAGCCAGCCAGCCAGCGAGGGAGACACGGCGTTCTGCACCATGAACTGGGCACAGACTAAACCAGCCGTGAAGTGAGCGAGGCCGAGTCGTGGCCGGGCTTCAGAGATGAGCTGCTGATTGCTGCCATATCCTGCAACTCACCCGTTCACTGTGCACCTGCCAACACTGTCCAACCGCAGGATTTATTAAGGTATCACTTCCTGCATGTAATGGGTTTACGCTAGCGGTGCTAGTGTGACTCTGCGCATCAAAATCCATCATCACCACACAAGAAACAACGACGTCACATCAGCCACAAACGGTAATTACGCACGCCGTAAGCGTTGTGTTGGCACTGGGCCACTCATACTCCGGCTTGTGTAGCGGTTATGACGCGCTGAGAGAAAACTGAAGCAAAGCTGGAACAGGCTGGGAGCACAGCACCACCTTGTGGACACCAGGTGGAATCACTTAGATCCCATTCATGTTTGTATTCTCCAATGAGAGCAGATTTAATTGAACTTCCTCACCCTCATCCATCCATCCGTCCATCCATCCATCCATCCGTTATCCGAAGCGCTTATCCTGCTCTCAGGGTCGTGGGGATGCTGGAGCCTATCCTGGACTGTGGGAGGAAACCGGAGCCCCCGGAGGAGACCCATGCAGACACGGAGAGGACATGCAAACTGCACACGGAGGACGACCCCCAAGGTTGGACTACCCCGGGGCTCGAACCCAGGACCTTCTTGCTGAGACACAACAAAACTGAAAACATTTAGCAAAGCCCATTTCCGTTACTTTCAGTTTTACTAAGCAGCCATGTGCCGAACGGTATTCCCATCACAGGCTTAGAAACGGTTTTCACCTCCTGAGAGTCTGCTCGTGGCAGGTTTTACAGGATCTGGAGGACTCCAATGGGTTCTGACAAGCTGTCACTCACAGAGCAGAAAGACTACCCGACTCCATTTAAGTCTTGTGATATCCTGTCACTTTTTGTGCTATCTCAGGTGGACACGGGAGTCTATGATGACACACCACCTGCTGAGTATTCGGGTGAGGTTGAAATGAAGAGCTACAACTGTTCACCAGCTCTATTTGACTCATCTGATTCTCTTCCCAGTCCACTACGTGGTGCAGTAAAGGACCGGCGCTAGAACAAGGGACATGCTGACTTGCAGACACATGTGATGCTACCTCCCCAGCCAACAGAAACCAGCCGAGGTCATCTGCGCCACACTGATGGTTAAACCTCAGAGAAGAAGCCTCTGACCTTTGACCTCGTCAGCCTTAAAGCCTGCCAGGCCCGCCCACATGGCTTTGATTGGCTCCGGTCTTGATCTCCCGGCCCACTGAGCCAACGTCTCCAACATCCACTGACGGCGAGGCCAGATGGCGGCGTCGGACCTGCAGCAGCTGGAAGAGGGGAGGACGTCACTTCTACTGGCGCCGCTGCAGTGCGACAGACCCAGTCACTGACCCAGTCACAGACCCAATCACTGACCCAGTCACTGACCCAGTCACAGACCCAGTCACTGACCCAGTCACTGACCCAGTCACAGACCCAATCACTGACCCAGTCACAGACCCAGTCACAGACCCAGTTACTGACCCAGTCACTGAATGAGTGGACGACTGCATCTGCTGCCGGTTTACAGGGAGAAGTCATGCATCGTGGACTGGAAACCACACACGGCACGAGTTGAAGTGTGTGCCTGTTTTGTGCTCACACATGGATTTCGAGTGTGTGTGTGCATAATCCCATGTCGACCTCCTGCATGACCTCGCTAGCTGGGTGCTGGCGAGGAGCCCCCTTGCTTGGAGAGACCGAAGGCTTCGGATAAACACCTTTCAACCTAACCAAGAGCTCAGACATGGAGGAGGCTCGCTCTGTGTGTACATACTAAACCAGCGGACCAGAGCTCACCGTGGGCGGTGCTGCGGCGTCCGCGTGCTCGCCCCCGGGAGCGGCGGCGAAGCGGACAGCCTGTTCGCTTAACCTGCGACCGTCGAATTAAAGGGGATCGATACCAGTTTACTTGGCAACTAATTGGAGTGTAATGAACCTTAAGCCAATGTATCGATCTGCCCCAGATACACACGACAACCTTCACTGAATGTACTGCAGTGACTAGAAGTAGTATGTAGTAATAGTCACTGAATGTACTGCGATGACTAGAAGTAGTATGTAGTAATATTCACTGAATGTACTGCGATGACTAGAAGTAGTATGTAGTCATATTCACTGAATGTACTACGACGACTAGAAGTAGTATGTAGTCATATTCACTGAATGTACTGCGATGACTAGAAGTAGTATGTAGTCATATTCACTGAATGTACTGCGATGACTAGAAGTAGTATGTAGTAATATTCACTGAATGTACTGCGGTGACTAGAAGTAGTATGTAGTAATAGTCACTGAATGTACTGCGGTGACTAGAAGTAGTATGTAGTCATATTCACTGAATGTACTGCGATGACTAGAAGTAGTATGTAGTCATATTCACTGAATGTACTGCGATGACTAGAAGTAGTATGTAGTCATATTCACTGAATGTACTACGACGACTAGAAGTAGTATGTAGTCATATTCACTGAATGTACTGCGATGACTAGAAGTAGTATGTAGTCATATTCACTGAATGTACTGCGATGACTAGAAGTAGTATGTAGTAATATTCACTGAATGTACTGCGGTGACTAGAAGTAGTATGTAGTAATAGTCACTGAATGTACTGCGGTGACTAGAAGTAGTATGTAGTCATATTCACTGAATGTACTGCGGTGACTAGAAGTAGTATGTAGTCATATTCACTGAATGTACTGCGGTGACTAGAAGTAGTATGTAGTCATATTCACTGAATGTACTGCGATGACTAGAAGTAGTATGTAGTCATATTCACTGAATGTACTGCGATGACTAGAAGTAGTATGTAGTCATATTCACTGAATGTACTGCGGTGACTAGAAGTAGTATGTAGTCATATTCACTGAATGTACTGCGATGACTAGAAGTAGTATGTAGTAACATTCACTGTATGTACTGCGGTGACTAGAAGTAGTACGTAGTAACATTCACTGTATGTACTGCGATGACTAGAACTAGTATGTAGTAATATTCAGTGAATGTACTGTGGTGACTAGAAGTAGTATGTAGTAATATTCACTGAATGTACTGCGGTGACTAGAAGTAGTATGTAACAATATTCAGTGAATGTACTACGACGACTAGAAATAGTATGTAGTAATACTTTGAATACTATACATCTGACCTGCTCACAGATACTGTTCCGTGTGTTCTGTGAGTGCCTGTGTGTGTATGTACCAATCAATGTAGTGAATCCAGGGGGCAGCCGGGAACCGCCGCAGCCGGGACGCGAACCCGGGTCGCCCGCACCACAGGCGACTGTGCTAACCAGTCAACTAAAGGGTTCAAACTGTTAGCCAAGGGCTAGCGACTTGCCAAAAGGAATGCGAAGCGGTGCGGTGGCCTCTCGCTTCCTGAGGTAGTGGTCGCCGCGGGTCCATCAGGATCTTAGCATATGGCCGCTCCTACGCAAATGTGTCCGTAGCAGCGCCCTCTTGTGGTACCTCCTGTTTTCACAAAGTCTGCTGCGGGGGCGACCGGGTTCCCGGCGGTATAACCGGGTGGGTCGATTGGACTCGTTAGCCTTGGTTGGCAGCCAGTCTAGGAGAGGGAACACTTTGACCTCAAACTCGGGTAGATGAAGCTCGCTGGGGCAGTTCATCTAGGAGGACAACTCTGATTTCAGACCCGGGTAGATGAAGCTCGCTAGCCTGTGGGGCAGTTCATCTAGGAGGAGGACAACTCTGATTTCAGACCCGGGTAGATGAAGCTCGCTAGCCTGTGGGGCAGTTCATCTAGGAGGAGGACAACTCTGATTTCAGACCCGGGTAGATGAAGCTCGCTAGCCTGTGGGGCAGTTCATCTAGGAGGAGGACAACTCTGATTTCAGACCCGGGTAGATGAAGCTCGCTAGCCTGTGGGGCAGTTCATCTAGGAGGAGGACAACTCTGATTTCAGACCCGGGTAGATGAAGCTCACTAGCCTGTGGGGCAGTTCATCTAGGAGGAGGACAACTCTGATTTCAGACCCGGGTAGATGAAGCTCGCTAGCCTGTGGGGCAGTTCATCTAGGAGGAGGACAACTCCGATTTACTTCCACTGCCTCGCGGGTATACTCATCTACGGGAAAGGCTTCGGGAAGAAACCCTGAGGAAAGATCTGCATCCGTCTCCACTGCCAGTGGTCTTGCTTAGTCTTGCCACTGGTAGTAGGTGGTCTCGGACGAGAGGGTGGGGTTGATGACGCGCAACTCTTCCTCACTTTAATCGTCGCGCAAGTCACCGGTCGTCATCACAGGATGACTAGATGGTCCTCATCGCTGCGACAGATGAATAACAACAGTGAGTCTAGTCATCCGTGGTCGCTACACTACCTCCTCCTTTCGGGAAGCACGTCCCCAGGTTTTACACAGCGCCCCCTTCTGCTCAACATCACCGAGCTCGAATCCAGAGTACTGCCATGTAACAGAGGTTGTGTTTTTTGGGGGGGGGGGGGTGCCACCAGTTCCTCAACATTAGCCTGCTCGTTGTCGTCGGTGTCCATTTTCTTTCCTTCCCTCTGGTCTGCACACAGCACAACGCGGAGTCATGTGACCGTAGACTGCACACGCCTCACTGCCTCAATGGAGACTGACTGGTCATCTCTTAATGATGGGCGTAGATGTGCAGACTGTAACGACCACGGGCAACCGGACTTGCGAGCCCGTTGGCTAACGGGTCGGACCCTTTAGCCGGCTGGTTAGCGAGCGCAGTCGCCCGTGGTACAGGCGACCCGGGTTGGCGTCCTGGCTGCGGTGGCTCCCGGCAGCATCTCCAAGATGGCACGCGAGTGAACCAGCTTCCGCAGAGGTTTCTACCACCACGTGAGACCAGCCTACCATGTGACCATTCAGCCCTGAAAACAACACCCATGATGCTCTGCTCTCTACCTGCTGCCCTCTTACCATGTCTTTGAAAGCGTTCTCAATGGCGCCGACCACGAGGCTCTCGTGCGAAACCTTCTTCTCGGTAAAGAAGCGCACGGGAGGCGTGCTGGGGGAGCCCGGCGCCCCCGCCGCCCCCCGGAGCGAGGCGGCTCTGGTGAGGGCTCGCTGGGAGGTGGGGGTGAGGTGGTGGTGGTGGTGGTGGTGGTGGTTGTTGACAGGCTCCTCTCCCAGGCAGGTGGGGGGCAGCAGGGCGGGGTTGCGCAGGACATCGACCACCTCCTGAAGGTGCCGGGCGATGTGGTGGTGCAGGAGGCGTGAGGCCACGACGGCTGCCCCCGAACCCGCGTGACCGTCAAACAACGCCCAGTAGTGGAAGGTCACGCCCTCCGAACTGTCCTACATGTGGACAAGGGAGACCGTTAGCGCCCCACACACACACACACACACACACACACACACACACACATTAAAAGACACAAATATAAACACCATAAGCAGATTTCTTTTCTTTTTTTTGTGGATTCACCCCCCCCCCCTTTTTCTCCCAAATTGTACTTGGCCAATTACCCCACTCTTCCGAGTCGTCCCGGTCGCTGCTCCACCCCCTCTGCCGATCCGGGGAGGGCTGCAGACTACCACATGCCTCCTCCCATACATGTGGAGTCACCAGCCGCTTCTTTTCACCTGACAGTGAGGAGTTTCACCAGGGGGACGTAGTGCGTGGGAGGATCACGCCATTTCCCCCCCCCGAAGAGACCGACCAGAGGAGGCGCTATTGCAGCGACCAGGACACACACCCACATTTGGCTTCCTACCCGCTGACACAGCCAATTGTGTCCGTAGGGACACCCGACCAAGCCGGAGGTAACACGTGGATTTGAACCGGCGATCCCCGTGTTGCTAGGCAACGGAACAGACCGCCACGCCACTCGGCCGCCCTACGCAGATGTATCTTCTTGCCCGAAGCCCACCTCGGCGTTCATGCTTAACTGACTGATAACGGGACATTTTCACACACTAAGTTCTGATGTTCTAGTACACTGCAGTCTACTACAGCACCACTAGAGGGGCGCTACGCGTCTCCGCCAGGCCTCGTGTTACAGCACCGCTGCAGCAGTGAGTCATCCGGTACTTGCGTGAGTTTGTTGTGAGCGCTTGGAAGGTCGGAGTACGACAGTGGCCGGGTTGAGAGCTGAACACACGGGAGGGAAATCAATGCTGAGTGGCTTTCAGCCTCACTCTGTGTGTGTGTGTGTGTGTGTGTGTGTGTGTGTACACTGTTGTGTTACTGGTTGTGTGGGTGTGTGTTTCTGTATTTAGGGGGTGGTGGTGCACCACATTTGAGGACTAAATCGAAACCTCCACCTCATTTTTCCATCCATCCATCCATCCATCCATCCATCCATTATCCAAACCACTTAGGGTCTCAGGGTCGCGGGGACGCTGGAGCCTATCCCAGCAGTCATTGGGCAGCAGGCAGAGAGACACCCTGGATAGGCTGCCAGTCCATCACAGGGCCGACATACACACACACACACACACACAAACATACACACACACACACACACACACACACACACACACACACACACACACACACACACACACACACACACACACATTCACACCTAGGGACAATGTAATACGGCCGATTCACCTGACCTACATGTCTTTGGACTGTGGGAGGAAACCCACACAGACATGGGGAGAACATGCAAACTCCACACAGAGGACCACCTGGGATGACCCCCAAGGTTGGACTACCCCGGGGTTCTTACCCAGGACCCTCTTGCTGTGAGTCGACCATGACAGTGAGGAGACAGTGGGTGCAGTTTTATCATGTCCACCGAAAAAGAGCTGAACCTACCTGCCGTTTAAAAGAACCCCCCCCCTATTTCTCCCCAACTATATCCGACCAATTACCCCACTCCTGTAGACTACCACATGCCAATCACCAGCTGCTTCTTTTCACCTGACAGTGAGGAGTTTCACCAGTGGGATGTAGTGCGTGGGAGGATCACGCTACCCCCCCCCTTAACAGGCGCCCCGACCGATCAGAGGAGGCGCTAGAGCAGCGACCAGGACACATACCCGCATCTGGCTTCCCACCCACAGCCATGACCAATTGTGTCTGTAGGAAGGCAACATGGGGATTCAAACCGGCGATCCCCGTGTTGGTAGGCAACAGAATAGACCGCTACACCACCCGGACGCCCCTAAAAGAAACTGTTTTAAATGTGTCCTGTAAATACTGACACCAGCTGTCTCTTTAAGACCGGTGTAGGCAGCAGCACCAGCTGTGAAGTTGTGACATCACATCCTGTACGTCCCAAAAAAACAAACAAAAAAAAACCCCTCTCTGTTGGGACTCACCAGGTTGTCCCTGAGTCCGAGGCCCTCTCCATTGGGGAGCGAGGACCTGCGGCGGGCTGCGGAGGTCTGGTTCGGTGTGGCGCTCCCTGTCGGTCTCGGTTTGACGGCCATCACTTCACAGCACGCCTGGTCCTCATTTAGAGAGCTCTTCCCTGCGTTGATCACCCTGCATGGGGGAGGGAGGGAGGGAATCAACAGTGTTAGTGTATACACCAAAGGAGTCTGGGAAAGGCCAGCTACTAGTTCTGTGCTAACGCCCCCTATAGGTTGTGTGTGGATTCTTCTGGAGAGTTTAGCAGAGCCACAACACACAAACCGACGACACACAAGCTGCACCAGGCTGTGCAGGCAGTGAAGGAATGAGAGAACCTACGAAACACAACAAGCGTTGCATGCGTCTACAGTATGAGACCAGTTCTCTACGATACGGACACCATGAAATAAGCCACCCCATACATTCTGAACACCCTGTAGTGAACAGGGTTGTATAGACCAGTACCAGAGCCACGCACGTGGCTCAGGGGACAGAACGAGACACACATTATGTATTATATGTACACAACATAATACATAATACATACATGATGTACTACACAATATCAGGCAGATGGTGCACTTATGCTGCTGCAGCCATGCACAAGAGAACACACGTTTGTCCGATGGTGTGGCGGTCTATTCTGTTGCCTACCAACATGGGGATCGCCGGTTCGAATCCCCGTGTTACCTCTGCCTGGGTCGAGCGTCCCTACAGACACAACTGGCCATGTCTGCAGGTTGGAAGCCGGATGTGGGTATGTGTTCTGGTCGCTGCACCAGCGCCTCCTCTGGTCGGTCGGGGCGCCTGTTCAGCAGGGAGGGGGAACTGCGGGGAACAGCGTGATCCTCCCACGCGCTACATCCCCCTGGTGAAACTCCTCACTGTCAGGTGAAAAGAAGCGGCTGGCGACTCCACATGTATGGGAGGAGGCATGTGGTAGTCTGCAGCCCTCCCCGGATCAGCAGAGGGGGTGGAGCAGAGACCGGCACGGCTTGGAAGGGTGGGGTAATTGTCCGGGTACAATAGAAAAAAAAATCTAATAGATAAATACAGCCTTGTACCCATATATTCCACAACGCGGTCGAAAAACTGCAGCTCCACTCTCACCACACGAGTTAGCCGCCCTCGGTACCCCACACCCGTTTCTATCGACGGCAAATTGGCTGGTCCCACCTTGAAGAGACATGAACGTTGTTTCTCTTGACGAGTTTACTACAAACAACACACACATAGAAATATAAATAGAAAACGACTAATTATTCTGTTTGCACAAATGGGTGTTCATTAATGTGTCATTTCCCACCATGGTCTACCATAAGTCTGCTATGGGGTCTTATGAGAGGGCCACCCAAATGTTGAGCGCCACGTGAAGGAGGCACCAGACACTGGACTAACATCCCTGGAAGTCCACGCAGAGGAACAAATTCCACAAAGTGAAGACGCTGGGGTGCGGATGTCAGACTGAAACTCTGTGAGTGAGGGACACTCGTTCGACCCCATGAGGATAATATGAGGAAAACAAGACACATGACAGCACAGCGTTCCAGGCTCTCGTCTCTCTGATCTGATGGGAAAAGCCATCCACAGCCTGAGGGATGAACTGAGACTCGGGCTGTCAGCTCCCATTCCTCAAGTCACTCCTTCTCATCCAGGGTCACGGAAGGTTTATCTTTCTGTACTGGACCGCATCTCACATTTAACCTGGTTTGTATGGTTTGTAGCCTTGATAAGGATTGCTCCAAAAGCCATGATGTGGCTCTAAAAGCCATGATGTGGTATCTTACTACATTCTCAATTAGAGCTGGGCAACATATGGATATAATGTGGATACAATATGGATATAATGTGGATACAATATGGACATAATGTGGATACAATATGGATATATGGATAATATGGACATAATATGGATATAATGTGGATATAATGTGGCTATAATGTGGATACAATATGGATATAATGTGGATATAATATGGATACAATATGGATATAATGTGACTATCATGTGGATACAATATGGATATAATGTGGATATAATGTGGATATAATGTGGATATAACATGGATATAATATAGATATCATATGGATATAAAGTGGACATAACTGTTCGGGGGAGGGGGAACTGGGGAAATAGCGTGATCCTCCCACGTGCTACGTCCCCCTGGTGAAACTCCTCACTGTCAGGTGAAAAGAAGCGGCTGGCGACTCCACATGTATGGGAGGAGGCATGTGGTAGTCTGCAGCCCTCCCCGGATCGGCAGAGGGGGTGGAGCAGCGACCGGGATGGCTCGGAAGACTGGGGTAATTGGTCGGATACAATTGGGGAGAAAAAAAAAGGGGGGGGGGTAATGCCTAGTTCATTTCACAGTGATTTCTACAAGGTCATTTTGTTACAACAATCATACAGTTCATTAAACATGTCATAACACATTATAACATGTCATAACACAATGGAACACGTCGATTTCCACAACGCAATTATAAAATCAGAATGGCACTTCAACTTATAAATCTTATAAAAAGCACTTTTGTATTCTCTGTGACATCACTACATACTACATTGTATATGAATCAGTATTATTCAACAGAACAAATACGTTAGATGCATTAAATCAGGCATCGCACTGTTTTCAATAGTCCAGTCTGTTTGTCCAGTGCTTGTTTGTTTGTTTTTTGGATTTCTCCCTTTTTCTCCCCAGTTGCGTGGGAGGATCACGCTATTCCCCCCACTTCCCCCTCCCCCCTGAACAGGCGCCCTTACTGACCAGAGGAGGCGTTAGTGCAGCGACCAGGACACGTACCCACATCCGGCTTCCCACCCGCAGACACGGCCATTTGTGACTGTAGGGATGCCCGACCCAGCCGGAGGTAAGACGGGGATTCAAACCGGTGATCCCCGTGTTGGTAGGCAACAGAACAGATGGCTAAGCTCCCCGGATGCCCCAGTTTAAGTGTTTTATTCATTGTTTAGAATCAAAATTAGAATCTCTTTTTTTTTTGTGTCAAGTAACGTTCCCACAGGGAGAGAGAGGAGGTATCAAGGCAACTCGTGTCAGCCTAACAACGGATGTATTACTCCGATCACATCCTGGAATTCTGCTCCTGGGAATGTGAAGCGAACTCAAACGGTTGTGTGTGGGAGCTGCCCTGCAGAGACGTCAACACGGGACACACGTGACCCATCATGTGACGCGGGCGGCCCGTGGGCATCCTGCTGCTGTGTCCAGCCCTTCGCCGCAATGATGCTGATAAAACCTGAGACGCTGGAAACGGGACGACGGGGGAAAGATGCAAATATTCTCCCTACCTTTTCATTTTTCACTGACCTTGCCTGAAATATATCATAAACATTTAAATTTTAAACACGATAAAGTAGCTTTCAGAGTGAGAACAAGGAACATGCTTTATAGCCTACAATCAAACTCAAATAGTTTAATAACAGATATCAGGGGAAGAAAAGAATAAGGGAGGACAGTACTGTGGACGGACTCTCAGATACCCTGAAGTCATCACTATAAATCCTACAGCGACAGCATCATAAATAATACAGAGTATTCTCATCTCCATGGTTTCCCCTCCTCCGTGTGCTTAAGTGCTGAAGGGTGAATCAGTAGCCCATTAACAAACAATATGTATTAATGGGACACACTTGGGTCCTTTCTCCATCATGCCGCTGTTACTGCAGCCCTTTCCTGACAATTACCTTGTGCTATTTATCGGAAATCTTCTAGAAATGAATGACGTGGATCCATCCACCCATCCATTATCATCCATCCATCCACCCATCCATTATCATCCATCCATCCACCCATCCATCCATTATCATCCATCCATCCACCCATCCATTATCATCCATCCATTATCCAAACCACTTATCCTGCTCTCAGGGTGGCGGGGATGCTGGAGCCTATCACAGCAGTCACTGGGTGGCAGGCGGGGAGACACCCTGGACAGGCTGCCAGGCCATCACAGGGCCCACACACACACACACACACACACACACACACACACATTCACACCTAGGGACAATTTTAGTACAGCTGATTCACCTGACCTACATGTCTTTGGACTGTGGGAGAAACCGGAGCCCCCCAAGAGGACGACCCCCAAGGTTGGACTACCCCGGGGCTCGAACCCAGGACCTTCTTGCTGTGAGGCGACCGCACTACCCGCTGCACCACCGTGCCGCCCCTGAATGATGTGGATGAACATGGAAATTGCAATCGATCCTGGTCCAGCAATCAGGTCTTTGCTGCTGTCAAGGCTGGACCCGTGTTTCTTCGATGGAAGTGGGGCAGGAAAAGAAGCTGTGAGGCTCCTTTACTTCACAAAACAACACAAACTGAGCCTTCCTTGTCATGGCTGCCGATAAAAAACTTCCAAGTCATGTTTATTGTGAAGGAACCTTGTTCAAATTTGAGTATTCTGAGGTGTCGTGTGTGTGTGTGTGTTAATTGTTGTTGTTTATGGATTTTGCGATTGCCTGGAGCAGAAAACATTTCTTACGTTTTGGATCGAGTCTTTTATTTTGAAATTCTATTCCACCACAGCGCACCCGACTCCAGGTTGGTTAATGAGAGCACACGAGGGGCGGCAGCGGAAGTCTGCTGTTTGGAAGACGCCATTGCTAAGCAGATTTTCTACTGCTATTTTTTTATTGACATTTGTGTTTTTATTTTGTATTTTCCAGCATGCATTGCATTCTTTTAAATTCTTTGGATTCCTTAGAAAAAGCTTCTTTTTTTATGTATAAAATCACTAGAGCCCTGTGTCATCTAACAACTCAGCCTAAATCCACAAAGTGTTTATGAGCCAACGCTGGTGTGTAACGGTAGCATGGTTAACTGAACCAAATGAAGCCATACAATAGGGATGACTTTATAATTCCAACAGTAATGAAGGAAGACCAATAACCCATCTGGTCATCTGTGACCTGTGTGTATGTGTGGATCTGAACCACTATCTGATGGCTATTCAGAGGAATATGACCCCGTTTACCCATGTAAGTGGATCTGTGCGGATCACATCATTTCAATAAGGGCTGCTGAAAAGTCCCCAGTGGTGGCAGGTCCTGGCTGCAGGCCCTCCAAAGCTGCACGCTGCATAAAACCACAGGCGCTTCGTAGATCTACATGCCAGCGTCGCTTTGTGACCCTTCCACGTCTGTTCTTCTAATTGTGAACAAGTTTTCAGCAAAGTGTCGGACTGTCAGGTAACCCGAGCTGGGTTTAGGCCACCAGGAGACAGGTTAGTTCTGTTCTGACGTTCCAGCAGCAGATCCCCGAATAGGCGATGGGTTTCCAAATATAGGATACCCACGCCTAGGGAGCCTTTTCAGTCTTGTGATTAAAAATTAGTCATGGCTGATCAGCACGAGTATGTACATAGGATATAGAAACACCCCAACTGAATTTCTTTTCTGTGTTACTCTATACATACACCCACACAGCTAGGAATGCACATGAGAGCCAAAGAATCCTAAAGCAATGTTCTCTTTCAGAGATATGAGCCACATTCAGCAAGGCAACGATATGTTAGTTCAATGTTCCTACTTTAATGTGTGCTCCTTGGTTACAAAAAGGACTAACAAGTTCTCCGTGCCCTGACTTAAGTGTATCAACAGCAGAGGTTGATTTGAGATAGACCTACCAATCAATCAATCAATCAATCAATCAATCAATCAATCAATCAATCAATTTATTGCCCTGAATGGAAAGTTTGTTGCATAGCCAGCATTGCAATCATACAAAAGACAAAGTACACACAGTAAGAGCAGCACACACAACCACAAACTATAAATGTTCAAAGTATCAAGAGAAATGCTTCTTATAACAACTCTGTGTAAAAGTGCAAAATATTGTATAGTGTGCAAGGTGGCAAGACAGGGAGTAGAATTGAGCAGGCTAATTATCTTTTTTTGCAACCCAGTCTCACACACAAAACACTCATATGCAACTTATTAGCAGTTCTCAAAATAAGTTGCATTTCACTAGCAAGCACCACACCATCAACAAGATGTATTTAAAAGATTTATTAAAGTAAAATTATTGATGTGTTTAGTTCTTGTAGTTTTTCTGTGTGATGACTGCATTGTGGGGAGGCTTCGTAGGAAATCCACCATAGCACCCAGGCAACAACAGACCCATTCAGGACCCTACAAAGGAGAAGAAAGAGGGGGAGACAGAGAAATAGGATGGGGGGGAGGGCAGAATACGAGAGCGGAAGGTGAGGGGAGGGTTAGGTCAGTATTTATAGGAATACCGGAAGTGGTGGGCTTGAGGTATGGTCCTGCCCCCTGAAACTCGCTAGATAAGCTTCAATTCACTAGCAAGGATCACACCATCAACAAGATGAGTTTAAACGACGTGTTAAAGAAAAAATATTGATGTGCGTAGTTCTTCCGCCTACTGACCATTGTGGGAAGCTTCATAGGGAATCCGCTGTAGCACCGGGGCAATGATGGACACCCAAAACCTCCAGTTACTCAGGATAAGATTGAACGGATCTGAGATCTTTGAGATCTGAATGGATGTAGCAATGATACGTTTGGGAGGACCAATGGCCCATGAGTTGTATGAGGTGTTCTGGGATGCCATTTCAGGAGGCTGACATGGCAGTTCTGATCCTGAAGGAGTGTTCGGAGTAATGAACAGGAGAAATGCCAGACAAGGAGAATTGTGGTGGAAGTGATGGTGAAACCAGAATTGAGTAGCCACTTGTTATCTATTCAGTGATGAAAAGACGGTCCGTCAATGTTGTGCTCTGAGATTTCCGGAATAGCAAGCAGTTTGCGAGGATCTCAAACGATTTCAGTGGTGCTTGGACTTTGAAGTAAAAGACAGGTGTAGGATGACCAGACTGATTGGTTTTTGTTCTCTTCAAGTAGAATACCATGGTGTCATCTGAGAAATAAGATGAGTCTAAAATGCAAGTGAGGTGGCGGAGGTCGAACTGAATGGTTGAGGCGGTGAATTTGGAGCATCTGAGGAAACCAAAAAAAAAAGAACCAAGCAAGAACATGGCTTCAAGAGTTTGAGCAATGTGAGGAGTGCTGTATCCGGAGCAGATGGTGTGGATGCGGACTGAGAGCAAGTCAGCAGTGAAAGGAAGGTGGTGAGGAGTTTTAGCTGGCTCTTGATGTAGGAGTCCTTTGAGAAGTCAAGTTATCTGAGGATGGCTGGAGGCCATGCCCAGACTGCCGGTTGAGTTTGAAGAAGGAGCTGATAGTGCTGAGATAAACTTTGATGGAATGTTCTGGGAGTCGATGATCAGGGATATTAGGACTGGATTTACAAGTTGAATGTCAGGGCTGAATATGGAGAACCAGTGTCTGGAGGGTATCTGCATGAGGTGCTGAGCTCCTGAACTTCTGAAATGAAAAAAAAAAAAGAATCAGTGATCACGTTGCAGTGGCCGGGAACATGAGCTGCATGGAGAACATATTGGTGTGTGATGGAGTGCCAGATTAGGTGGCACATAAATGGCCCCACAGAATAGTTGCAGCTATTATGGGGTATATTTCAAAGAGAGCAGAGGAAACAAACTGGTATTCATTTGCGAGCTCCGGGGAACATTCTGCTGCAAATCATTGTCCATTGTAAAAACCTTCAAAACCAGCAGAAAGAGCAGCATCATTGTGGGTGATTCAGTTGGTCATCATAGAAGGTGATTCTGTTCAAATTGGCAAGAAGGTTGAGCCACAGAGGGAAATCAAGAGTGATGGGACAGAAGAAGCGATAGCTAGCAAGTGAGGGATAAAGGCTTACCCTTGGGAATGATGCATACCTCAAAGTTGAGGTGGCCTAGGAGGGAGAGAAGTTGGTGTTTAGTGCAACATGGAGCAAGCAGGAAATTGGAGAAGAAGGCTAATTCAGTTGAGCTTTTGGTTGGGAGTGAAGCCTGAAACAGATATGTATCAAGAGTGAGTCCAAAGAACTCAAGGGATGTGGATGGTTCCTCTGTTTTCTTTGCAGACAGTGGAACCCCGAGGTCAGAGAAAACTGAATGCAGTGACCAGACAGGAAGCAGGTGGCGATGAGGGAGGGGAACTGATGATGAACTTGTCCAAGCGATAAACAAGGAATGAAATCTTATTGTTGTTAGACAGGATCCAGAAGAGGGCCGCTGACAGGGTGTCGAAGAGTTAAGGGCTACTTCAAACCAAAAGTGCGCCTAACAGCAAATTAATATGCACCTCGCCAGCGGATGCCATAGAATTGCCAGAAGTCAAGGTGGGATAGGGAGAACTTTGAAAGTGCTGGTGATGTCCACTTTAGGGAGACTCGACCCGAAATCCATACTCAAGAAGGTGAGTGGATGGATGATGGTGCTCGTGTGGTACTAGCTCAATTGTCTGTGTGCTTGAGGCGATGTTGCATGATCTCAGTTCTGGCGCACAATATGAGAGAGGAAGGTGAGGAAAGAGGAATGCTGGAAGTGGTGCGGTTGAGGTGTGGTCCTGCTCTTGTAACTCACTAGATAAGCTTCAATTCATCATATTGATGAAAGAGGACACAAAGGACATGCACTCGGATCAATTGCTTTAGTACTATTAGATTAGCGATAGTTCAGTTTAGGTATAAGGTTATAAATGGTTATGTTTAGGTATTAAATTAGAGATGGTTTTAAGTTTAACTTTGGGTTTGGTGAGGATAAGGTCAGGGTAAGGATCTGGGAGGGGCTTGAGTATAATAATCAGAGTAAATCAGGGTTTAAAGTAGATGTGAGTGGATGTCCTCAACTACGTCCTCATCGATATGTTGGCAATTAACATATTTTGGGCCCTGCAGATATGTTGTACGCAACTATTTTGACAGTGAGACCAGGCTGCTCTTTTGCGAGTTAATGACGGAGTTCATTACCTGGTGGCTGATGTGACATTACATTTGCAGTGTTTCTGGGCACTTCAATCAAAGAAGAAGAAAAATGTTGTCCATTACCCAGGACAATAAACCAGCCTGTCAGAAGTGAGGGATGCTCAGGAATAATATGTGGAGTAATGGTTGCACCATTCGGCTTGCAGAAAGTCTCTCCAAAGTCTGTCAGAAAAAATCCCTAATGGTCAGGGCAATAGAACCAGTTTTCCCAAATGCAAGTTTTGGAAATCAAAGCCCTCAATTAAACTGCCATATCAAGCCAGATAAGCCTACACAATGTGCCCCAAGATTTAGACTTGTGATCTAAACTGGGACAATCTCTCTGACCCCCATATGAGACTGACCGAGTAGAAATAAATAGATCGCTGGCTGGATTGACAACAGTCATATATGCACCAGTAAATTTCCCTACAGAAACTCTATCATGTCAACTTGGAGGTTCTACATTCGGCTGGAGTGTTATGAAGTATGTACAATGTAAAGTAAACAGAGTCATATTAGTTTATGTAAAACCAGCCTACACTTGGAGCCTGGGGATCATGAAGGCAGCACTTACCAATATGCAAATTCAGAAAATTCTTCATTTCCTGCTCCTTGAAAAATGTGCTAGTTGGCATTAGCAGCCGTACAAATCTTTCACTTTGGGACTGCATTTTTTTTCCACATTCGGCTTCCTTTTTTAGTACAGACAGACTTTCATGGGAGCGGAGTAATAAGTTACCTTTTCATAATTCTGGCTGCAACATGAAATACTGTGTATGTCTATCTGAACGGCAGCACGGGTTGTCTTATTATTGACTAAGCATCAAAATGGATTCTGTAAACCTGGCTGTGATATTGACATTAGTTATCTTATTGACAGAGGGCGACTTCTCACGAGAGGGATATCTGCAAAGCAAATACTACTCAAGATCCCTCTCATACCCTGGCCAGCAAAATGTTGGACATAAACCGTTGCTTTGTGTTGTCAGCAAGCCAAGGGGTAACTTTTTTAAAGTCTTGGATTTGTCAAGTTAGTGTTAGCTGATAAGTAAAATATCACGATAACCACAGGGAATTTATGTATTAGGAAATCTGCTTATATATGCAAAAACATAACGCTTAAGAATCCAACTGAGCTTCATCACACTGAACTGTTAAATATTCCATCCATCCATTATCCGAACCGCTTATCCTGCTCTCGGGGTTGTGGGGATGCGGGAGCCTATCCCAGCAGTCATTGGGCAGCAGGCGGGGAGACACCCTGGACAGGCCGCCAGTCAATCACACAGGGCCAACATACACACACACACACACACACACACACACACACACACACACACACACGTATGTACTTACGTACCTAGGGGCAATTTAGTTCGGCCAGTTTACCTGACCTACATGTCTTTGGACTATGGGAGGAAACCGGAGCACCCGGGGGAAACCCATGCAGACACGGGGAGAACATGTAAACGCCACACAGAGGATGACCTGGGACGACCCCCCAAGGTTGGACTACCCCGGGGCTCGAACCCAGCGCCTTCTTGCTATGAGGCGACCATGCTAACCACTGCACCACCCCTGTTCAATACTGTAACGTATAATATCCAACCAAAACTAGTTTTCACATACTCCATCAACTGTTTCAGACCTAATAGTGTGAGAAATTGTAGGTCATAGAGTCTTGTTATCATTCATTTGGACGACACCATTGTGTATTATAATATGACAATAACTGAATTTCATCCTGATACGATTGAAAGCCAATAGACAATAACACTGAGTAACTGCCCAGCGCTACATCAAACTACAGGCCTAAACCCCAGACCTGGTAACTGTGTCATTAACACACCCGAGGTTGATTTTCCATGGGATCAGACTAGTCAGGGGTGGGCAGTCCTATCCAGACAGGGCTGGTGTGGGTGCAGGTCTTTGTTCCAACCAAGCAGTTACACGCCTGAGTCTCCTGATCAAGTTCCTCAGCAGAGACTCTACTGGCGGATTAGTGGGATCAGGTGTGTAGCTGCTTGGTTGGAACAAAGACCTGCACCCACACCGGCCCTGTCTGGATAAGACTGCCCACCCCTGGACTGGACTCTCAACTCGGGGCCGCAAGAGGACAATCCAACCTGTCCTCTGTTGTTTAAGGACAAACTGCCCAAACCCATAAAACACGCCATTACTGTTCAGCTTTAAATGAAAACGACAGGTCTGAAGTGTTATAATGACGACTCCTGAAAAATATTCTAGCACATCTGATCAATATCGTGTAGTCTTTACTGAGTTACTTGCTGGGTGACCGGGTTACTTCCCCTCTGAAGTGGCCGGCATCGTTTCTAGACCGACACGTTCTCTGCAGATGAAGCCTGGAAGGTGCAAAGCTGCTTGTTACCTGTTACAATGACGCTGCTGCTCGTTACCCGCCAGTGTGGTAACGCATATAGCAAGCACATGGGACGCGCTAATAATGCCTTTCTACCTCGTCCTAGCCGAGTACACAACGTGCAGGTCTACGGGTCAGCTGGCGGTCCCCGGCAGACCCGCTGCCTTCAGCTGATGCTGCGGGGCAACATGGAGGCGTACTCACTCCGCGTAGCCGGTGGCCCAGGGCAGTCTGCTGGACTCCTTCAGGATCAGGATCGGTCTGGCGACGTGGTCCGCCGAACACTCCACCTCATCCGGCGACAGTCCCAGAAACTCCGGTCTGCCGTACGGGAACCTCAGCGGCAGATCCGAGCCGCCGCCGCCGCCGAAGTGCTCCGCGTCCGCCGTCATCATCCCGCCCATCAGGCTGGCCACCGCCGACTTGACCCGGGTCAGCATGGCGGCTCCGCCGCAGACTGCGCTCCTCCGGACGGCTGAGCGGGGCGACCGCGCCGGCGCGGCTCATTCAAGTCCTGACGGCCGACCGGGTCCAAGCTGCAGGACCAAGCCGCAGGTCCAAGCTGCAGGTCCAAGATGCAGGTCCAAGCTGCAGGTCCAAGGAGCGCAGGCTCGGAATGACGACACGCGGAACACAACTACACGGAGAGACGGCACTCACTTCTGTCTGGCATGTGACCTCCCCGCCGCTCTCTCCCTCCCTCTCTCTCTCTCTCTCTGTCTGTCTCTCTCTCTCTCCCTCTCTCTCTGTCTCTCTCTCTCTCGCTGTCTCTGTCTCTCTCTCGCTGTCTCTCTCTCTCGCTCGCTCGCTCGCTCTGTCTGTCTGTCTGTCTCTCTCTCTCTCTCTTTCTCTCGCTCTGTCTGTCTTTCTGTCTGTCTCGCTCCCTCCCTCTCTCTGTCTCTCTCTCTCTCCCCCCCTCTCTCTCGCTCTGTCTGTCTCTCTCTCTCGCTCCCTCTCTCTCTCTCTGTCTGTCTCTCTCTCGCTCGCTCCCTCTCTCTCTCGCTCTCTCTCTCTCTCACACGCGTTTGCAGTAGAATACTTTTGTCTATTTATGTAAAGCACTCTGAATTGCTCTCTTGTTGAAATATGCTACACAGATAATTTTGCCTTGCTATTACCAACAATAATACTATACTTAATAATAACATTACTATTATTAAGTGTCACTAGAATAGCCAAGTCAAGTAACACTTTATTTTTTTCCAAACAGAACTTCATACTGTAACGTGCATGGATAAGTAGACACGTTGGCCCTTGACTAACGGGTCGGACCCTTTAGCCGCCTGGTTACGCTTGCGGAGCGGGAGGTACGGGTTCGCGTCCCGGCTGTGGCGACGGTCTCCCAGACTGCCCCCCTAATCCGCTACAATATTCTAGCCACTGTGAAGAAGAAAAGATAAAATATGCCCAAAGCTCTTCATCATCATCTTCATCACTTGGGGTCGAGTATGGCTGTCCCTCCTTCCAGGCAGGGGTGGGCAGTCTTATCCAGAAGGTCTCTGAAAGGTCTTTGTTGCAACCAAGCAGTTACACACCGGTGTCTCCTAATCGAGTTCCTCAGCAGAGCCTCTGCTGGTGGAGTAGTGGGATCAGGTGTGGAACTGCTTGGTTGGAACAAAGACCTTCACCCACACCGGCCCTTTGTGGATAAGACTGCCCACCCCTGTTGGCTCCTTGCAGGAGGACGCCTGCATGCGACAGCTTTTTACGTGGAGTGGCTGATGCGCCTGCAGCCACCACACAGTCCTTGGCAGGGGGTGGACAGAGTCCAACGGCATGGAGAACCAAGACGATTGGGGACCACCTTCTGTTGCAGCCTTCATCCGCCTTCTGCCGTTGTGACCTGGAGACATCTTCCAGCAGTTCTGCTGTTGAGGTCTTTCTTGGGTCATACTTCACCTGGAACCTCACCCTTGACCTATCGGCCTTGGGTGACCCTACCAGGAGCCCAGCTCCGGATGGTGTAACTCTTTGGATCATTGGTACACGCACGCTTCTCCACCACGGCAAGGTGGCGATCCAGGAGAAGGCTTCAAGATACATCCTATATGATACTTTGAAATTGTACTAAGCTAATAAATTATACTATCAGATTTCTAATATATATATATATATATATATAGTATATATACACACACTGTGGGTGTGTGAACACAAGAGACAGGCTACAACTACTAACAGGCCTACTAGACTACCAGTAATACTAGGCCTATACTGATTCTATTACGTACTATGAAACTGTAAGTTTCTCCTAGTTACTCATTCATGATATACTGACTTGTTAACTTCATTCTGAAACCCAAACTAGCAGGCTAGAACCTGTGGAAGGTTCTCCTAACTCCATCTGAACATGACCGGAACATGACCGTTCAGTCAGCTGAGATGATGTCTTCAGCAGACGTGTTGAGTTTTCTTTTCGCCTCCTCTTTCTCTTTTCCATGCTTGAGTACCCAAAAAGTACTGTACAGTGCACACGCTGCATTACACACACACACACACACACACACACACGCACACACACACACACACACACACACACACACACACACACACACACACACACACACACACACCCTCAGTCAGCTGACTCGGGCATGCTCTGTGGAGTTTTTCCGCCTGAGAAAGTTTGGTGTGCCAACAGGACTGCACCAGACAAATGATCTGACACGAGACACCAAATAATCTGCAAGTATCAAGTCAGGCTTAACGCTACACGCTGCAGTGGAAAGAGGAGTGAAACCGGCCTTCCTAAACGTCGAGGCTATGGACGGTTTAAAGTCTGCTAGTGTTCTGGGAGAAGGTCACAAATCCATTCGGTTAACACTCAACGCCACTTAAATGTTGGATAAATGTGGACACTTGCATGAACATCAGACGTCCTCGCCCAGACAGCAAAACTGCTGTGGCCCGGACCCGTCCCACACCCAACCTTCATCTTTCTTTCATCCGGCCCACATACTGCAGCGAATGATGGCACTTGGGTGGTCCGCTCCCATTTTCCAGATCTGGGCCAGAACCAAGCCATAGCAATGCCGCATGTGCCACATACTTGCCAAAGGTGGCCCGTATTTGTTTTGAACAAAGGCCAGCCAGGATGACTGTCAGAACCGCTGGTCTGCATGGGCTAGCAGTTAGCTTAGCCTGCTCCGCTTCCGCGTCCTGTCAGACCGCCCTCTGTGTTTTCTCCTCGGGTGCAGCTCCCGGCAGGGCCGTGGTCCGTGGGCCCACCCGATGCAGCAGACCAAGCCCCCCAAGCCGATCCAACGCCAGCTCTCCCAGCCAGACACCCTCAACAGACCTCCCCGCGCTCCACACGACAACACCAAAAACACCACAGTCAACACCAGGCGAGGCCACCGCCAGACCGCCCTCGGTGTTATCGGAACTGCCGGTCTGCATGGGCTAGCAGTTAGCTTAGCCTGCTCCGCTCCCGCGTCTTGTCAGACCACCCTCGGTGTTTCCTCTCGTGGTCCCTGGGCCCACAGGACGCAGCAGACCAGGCTCTCCCAGCCGATCCAATACTAGCTCTCCCAGACAAAACTGAAACGCAGATGTGGACAAAGACACCGCATGGATGGTGCTGGGTGAGGCCGCGGCGGCGGCGAACGTGAATTCGCGCTGCCATCCTCCCACACCGGAAGCGGAAAAATACTCCTCAATGGATGTGGTTCGATAGTCTTGACACAATTTCTTGAGCATTTTTATTACTTACTATTACAGAACATTTATTCCTCTCACGACAGTTTATCCAGTACCAGAAAATGACTGCTGCTTAGCGGTACCGTCAGTATCTCTGGCCCGTCTTCAGCCTGCATGAAACGCCGGCCTGTTCTATACTATACTACGTATATCTATAACCCTTCAACAAACTCTGCTCTGCTATCACTGATGGTGTCTCCAGACATAAAAATGAACTCAAATGCAGTGTCGTTGCCGAACTGGCAGACTCTATATACCCATTCAATAATTCATGAGTTTGCTGGCATAGCGCCCCGTTGACCCAATTACTGAGAAGCAGCTAATGAGGACGTGCTGCTGCGGAACAGGCTCTGAATAAGGTGTAAGGCCCTACGAGGTAGTTAGCACGGCTAACAGCTTGTGACACGATGAATTCAGTTTACATCTCCATCAATGTTAAGCCTGAGCATGTGAACAGGAGTCGTACTATAATGTTATTGTCTGACAATGACGGCCTGATAATTCTTATTTAATACAGGGTTTACTGATGACTTGGGGAGCATTGTAATTAACAAGGCCTATTAGCATAATGCCGTCTGTATCCTAACGATGTTTCTGGGTCAAAAGAAAGCAAAATGATATCAGGAGATGAAAGTGAACATGAATATCTCCCTGAAAATATGGTTCTGATATGAACCCATGCAGCAGGATGAAAATATGGTTCTGATATGAGCCTATACAACAGGATGAAAATATGGTTCTGATATGAACCCATACAGCAGGATGAAAATATGGTTCTGATATGAGCCTATACAACAGGATGAAAATATGGTTCTGATATGAACCTATACAACAGGATGAAAATATGGTTCTGATATGAGCCTATACAACAGGATGAAAATATGGTTCTGATATGAACCCATACAACAGGATGAAAATATGGTTCTTATAAGAACCCATACAACAGGATGAAAATATGGTTCTGATATGAACCAATACAACAGGATGAAAATATGGTTCTGATATGAACCCATACAACAGGATGAAAATATGGTTCTTATAAGAACCCATACAACAGGATGAAAATATGGTTCTGATATGAGCCCGTACAGCAGGATGAAAATATGGTTCTTATAAGAACCCATACAACAGGATGAAAATATGGTTCTGATATGAACCCATACAACAGGATGGAAATATGGTTCTTATAAGAACCCATACAACAGGATGAAAATATGGTTCTGATATGAACCCATACAGCAGGATGAAAATATGGTTCTGATATGAGCCTATAGAACAGGATGAAAATATGGTTCTGACATGAACCTATACAACAGGATGAAAATATGGTTCTGATATGAACCCATACAACAGGATGAAAATATGGTTCTGATATGAACCTATACAACAGGATGAAAATATGGTTCTGATATGAGCCTATAGAACAGGATGAAAATATGGTTCTGATATGAACACATACAACAGGATGAAAATATGGTTCTGATATGAACCTATACAACAGGATGAAAATATGGTTCTGATATGAACCCATACAACAGGATGAAAATATGGTTCTGATATGAACACATACAACAGGATGAAAATATGGTTCTGATATGAGCCTATACAACAGGATGAAAATATGGTTCTGATATGAACCCATACAACAGGATGAAAATATGGTTCTGATATGAACCCATACAGCAGGATGAAAATATGGTTCTGATATGAGCCTATACAACAGGATGAAAATATGGTTCTGATATGAACCTATACAACAGAATGAAAATATGGTTCTGATATGAACCTATACAACAGGATGAAAATATAGTTCTGATATGAACCCATACAACAGGATGAAAATATGGTTCTGATATGAACCTATACAACAGGATGAAAATATGGTTCTGATATGAACCTATACAACAGGACGGGTTAAATGCAGAGAACAAATTCGTTGTAGGAAAACTACAATCATAAAATAAAAGTGGCTTTCTTTCTTCTTTCTTAATATGAACTTTAGTGTTGTGTAACCTAATAGTCAACAATAACCCAGTGATGGCTGATGATGCTTATGGCATGAAACAGTCTTGTACTGTCTCATAGAGAATGTACTTGAATCACTGGATTACACACACACACACACACATATATATATATATTTTGTTGCTTTATTCTATGTATCTATTTTTTTATTTATTTGCTGATTTTATAGTTGATGCCTTGGATATTCTTGCACAGTAACTGAGCATCTCTTTCATTTCCCTGCATGTTTTACTCTGCATCTCTGTGCATGTGACAAACAAAGCTCCTTGAACCTTGACTCTCTCTCTCTCTCTCTCTCTCTCTCTCTCTCTCTCTCTCTCTCTCTCTCTCTCTCTCTTTCGCTCTCTCTCTCGTTCTGTCTGTCTCCTTCTCTCCATTTCGTTTTCTGTCCGTCATGAGGAGATTATGCTGGTTCTAACAGGGTCAAGGCAGGTTCGGGTGAATCTTTGTCATGGGGGTCGGCCCATGAGAGCTACTGGTGAATGACTCACAGATGAATGGACAAATCTCATACAAGAGGATAATCTCAAGGTTGTGTGTGTGTGTGTGTGTGTGTGTGTGTGTGTGTGTGTGTGTGTAGGTCAGATTACGTGCACACAAATGGCTGTGTGTTTGAATGCGTGAGAGAGACAGACAGATACAGAGACCAGAGAGACAGACAATTAAACAGAGAGACTGGGTTGTATGCAGCAGTCTGACATGGTTTCTATCTCGAGTCCTCTGGAGACTGCCCATGACTCTCTCTCTGTAAGTGTGTTTATCTGATACCACTGCTACTATATACTACTGCTATTATTACTTCTACTTCTCAAATGACTACTACCATACTATATACCTCTGCTTTTACTGTTACTATTACTACTTCTAAAACTAATACTAGTATTACTACTACGACATACTACTGCATTACTGCTATTGTTACTACTATTTCTAAAACTACCACTACTATTACTGCTACTACTATTCAACTATTGCTCTTACAGCTGTTATTATTACTTCTAAAATGAATATTACTGTTAGCATTACCACAATGATAAAGCCACATGTGGGAAAATATCCCAGTGAACATGCACGGAAGTTTCTCCACTGCCTACAAAGGAATATAAAGGGATGTAGACATTCAAGTTCAAGTTGTTTTGTTGGTCAAATGCACAACAGTACAGCTTGGCAGGCACTGCTTGCCTCTCTTGCTTTGCCTCCAAACCGTCCAACCTGAGCGGTCCCTCTAATATACTCCTTCCTAACCCTGTCCTTCTTCATCACTCCCAATGAAAATCTTATCATCTTCATCTCTGCCACCTCCAGCTCCTCCTCCTGTCTTTTCATCAGTGCCACTGTCTCCAAACCATACAACATAGCTGGTCTCACAACCATCTTGTAAACCTTCCCTTTAACTCTTGCTAGTACCCTTCTGTCACACATCACTCTTCTCCACCCACTCCACCCTGCCTGCACTCTCTTCTTCACCTCTCTCCTGCACTCCCCGTTACTTTGGACAGTTGACCCCAAGTATTTAAACTCATACGCCTTCATTACTTCTACTCCTTGCATCCTCACCATTCCACTGTCCTCCCTCTCATTCATGCATAGGTATTCCATCTTGCTCCTACTGACTTTCATTCCTCTTCTCTGCAGTGCATACCTCCACCTCCCCAGGTTCTCCTCCACCTGCACCCTACTCTCGCTACAGATCACGATGTCATCCATGAACATCATCATCCATGGACACTCCTGCCTGATCTCATCCGTCAACCTGTCCATCACCATTGCAAACAAGAAAGTGCTCAGAGCCGATCCTTGATGTAATCCCACCTCCACCTTGAACCCATCTGTCACTCCAACCACACACCTCACCACTGTCACACTGCCCTCATACATATCCTGCACCACTCCTACATACTTATCTGCAGCTCCTGACTTCCTCATACAATACCACACCTCCTCTCTCGGCACCCTGTCATACGCTTTCTCTAAATCCACAAAGACACAATGCAACTCCTTCTGGCCTCCTCTATACTTCTCCATCAACATTCTCAAAGCAAACATCACATCTGTGGTGCTCTTTCATGGCATGAAACCATACTGCTGCTGCTGATCATCACCTCTCCTCTTAACCTAGCTTCTATTACTCTTTCCCAAATCTTCATGCTGTGGCTGATCAACTTTGTAGCTGCTACAGCTCTGCACATCACCCTTGTTCTTGAAAATCGGTACCAGTATGCTTCTTCTCCACTCCTCAGGCATCCTCTCACTTTCCAGGATTGTGTTAAACAGTCTAGTTAAAAACCCCACTGCCATCTCTCCTAAACACCTCCATGTCTCCACAGGTATGTCATCAGGACCAACCGCCTTTCCACTCTTCATCCTCTTCATAGCTGCCCTCACTTCCTCCTTGCTAATCCACCGCACTTCCTGATTCACTATCCCCCACATCATCCAACATTCTCTCTCTCTCATTTTCTTCATTCATCATCCCCTCAAAGTATTCCTTCCACCTTCTCAACACACTCTCCTCGCTTGTCAGCACATTTCCATCTCTATCTTTGATCACCCTAACTTGCTGCACATCCTTCCCAGCTCACTCCCTCTGTTTAGCCAATCGGTACAAGTCCTTTTCTCCTTCCTTAGTGTCTAACCTGTCATACAACTCACCATACACCTTTTCCTTTTCCTTTGCCACCTCTCCCTTCGCTTTACGCTGCATCTCCTTGTACTCCTGTCTACTTTCTTCATCTCTCTGACTATCCCACTTCTTCTTTGCCAACCTCTTCCTCTGTATACTTTGCTGTACTTCCTCGTTCCATCACCAAGTCTCCTTGTCTCCCTTCCTCTGTCCTGATGACACACCAAGTACCTTCCTAGCTGTCTCCCTCACTATTTCTGCAGTGGTTTCCCAGCCATCTGGCAACTCTTCACTACCACCCAGTGCCTGTCTTAACTCCTGCCTGAACTCCACACAACAGTCTTCCTTCTTCAACTTCCACCATTTAATTCTTGGTTCTACCTTCACTCTCTTCCTCTTCTTGATCTTCAAAGTCATCCTACAGACCACCATCCAATGCTCCTCCTACATAAGATATACTCCACCTGTGTGCACTTTCCTCCACTCTTGAACGTCACCATGTTCCTCCCTCTTCCTGAAATATGTATTCACCACAGCCCTTTCCATCCTTTTCACAAAATCCACCACCATGTCCTTCCACATTCCTCTCCTTGACACCATACCTACCCATCACCTCCTCATCACCTCCATTCCCTTCACCAACATGTCCATTGAAGTCCGCTCCAATCACCACTCTCTCCTCCTTGGGTACCCTCTCCACCACGTCCTCCAACTCACTCCAGAATTCTTCTTTCTCTTCCATCTCACACCCAACTTGTGGGGCATATGTGCTGATAACATTCAGCAATACACCTTCAATTTCCAGCTTCATATTCATCACTCTGTCTGACACTCTCTTCACCTCCAGCACACTCTTGACATACTCTTCCTTCAGAATTACCCCTACCCCATTTCTCCTCCCATTCACACCATGGTAGAAGAGTTTGAAGCCTCCTCCGATGCTCCTGGCCTTACTCCCCTTCCACCTGGTCTCTTGCACACACAGTATGCCTACCTTCCTTCTCTCCATCATATCAGCCAGCGCTCTCCCTTTACCAGTCATACTGCCCACATTCAAAGTTCCAACTCTCACCTCCACACGCCTACCCTTCCTCCTCTCTAGCTGCCTCTAGACATGCCTTCCCCCTCTCCTTCTCCTTCGCCCAACAGTAGCATAGTTTCCACTGGCATCCTGCTGGCCAACAGTACTGGTGGCGGTCGTTGGTAACCAGGGGCCTCGACCGATCCAGTATGGAAATCTGATTCATGATCCGCATATTTGATTTGGCAAAGGTTTTACGCCGGATGCCCTTCCTGACGCAACCCTCCCCATTTATCCGGGCTCGGGACCGGCACTAAGAATGCGCTGGCTTGTGCACCCTCAGTGGCTGGCTTTCAAATCTATAATGAACAGATCAGACGAATAACGAATCTATAACGAATACATGACGGAAACGTGATTACCACTATTTTTTGATGGTTTTAAATAGTGTTAACCACATTTCCATCATATATTTGTTATCTATAACAAGTATATGATGGAAATGTGATTAACACTATTTAAAAACCATCCAAAAAATGTCCAAGCAACAAACAACGAGCAGTTCATGGAGTTCATGGAGAGGAGGCAGCCAGCGTTCCCTCGAAGTCTACTTGTGTACATAATATATGTACCCATTTGTTCATCCACGTTTTTACAATTCAACTTTATTGTAATTGTTCAAAACACACGTACAACAGACAATGAAAGATGGACTTGCATACGCTCAGGACAGCACCAATTTTGGTCTTTAAGTGAAAAACAAGAGTGTCAAGGAGGCGTTAAGTGCTCCTCGTTTCAGTGTTGGTACAAGTGTGTTGTGGATATGGTGCAAGTAAAGCACAAGTAAAGAGAGGTGTGCAGGGAAGACGGCGGTGAGGCAGTGTAAACAGTCCCTTATGGTGTATTCACGTATTCAGTGAATTAATATTCTGTAACTTGACTTCTGTCGACTAGACGGGGTACAAACAGCGCCTGTGTTTGTGCTGAACAAACTGTGTTGTGTGCTGTTTGTGTGGTGGTGGGATATATGGATGCTGTCAGGCCCAGATTTCCAGTCCCTTCTGCACAGTTAAAATGATGAGATGCAGGTCTCCAACATTTCTTCCTGTACTGACGGTTTTTCCTCAGTGGTCATCATGCGTTGTGGTGTTTTCATGCAAAATAATCATCTGCCCTCAGATGAAACCAATGAGGCGTTTTGGCAACGCTTTTGCCAGCTACAATAACACAAAATAGCCACAGGAGGGCAGTATATAACAATTAAAAATATTAGAATCAGAATAAGACTCATTAAAAAGACGAGCTTTTAATATGGACAGTGTTGTTTTTTGCTATTTAAGATGTGTAGAATAGAGTTCATGTACTCAAAGCAATTCTGGGATGCATTATGTTTACTTCTCATAGGATTCGGCTGTATTTGAAATCCAAACATTATTCTGAATTAATACATGAACATACATTTTTCTGGCATTTACCAGATCCTTGCTTGTGTTGTATGAACCCTCAGATGTGCGTCACTTCGGATAAAAGCCTCTGCTAAATGACATTGTAACATCGTAAAAAGGGACGTATGTTCATTATGTCTTTGGTGTTAATGATCAGGCTGTTACAGAATTTGAAATTCTGCAAACACATCGTCAGCCAAGAACTCGTGTTCTGGTTAATTAACTCTTTGATTATCAGCTAATTAGTTGATGCCAGCTAACCAACTTTAGGCTTATTTTCAAAGGACAGACCAAACGTTAGATCAGCGTCTCTCATTTTGAAGTCCAAAAATATTATACTGGCCAACAAATTGAAGACACAATCTATCTTAACTGGGTTTAGACACTTCAGTCCTCACTGACAGGCCCGGCTGCCCTGTTCCTCACAAACAATGACTTTTGATAGCTGGCAACAACAAGCTCTCTGGCAAGCGTCTGGATGAAGGTGCTGAGTGGGAACGCTACAGCCGGCCCAGGAACCACAGAGCTGCCAAACTGCCTGCTGGTTTCTTTCTGTGTGTACACATACATTATATATATATATATATATATATATATATATATATATATATATATATATATATATATATATATATATATATATATATATATATATATTTCTCAGGTGGTGTGTGTCTTCCTCAAGCTCGGGTCCTCTACCAGAGGCCTGGGAGTTTGAGGGTTCTGTGCAATATCTTAGCTGTCCCTAGGACCACACTCCTCTGGATAGAGACTTCAGATGTTGTTCCTGGAATCTGCTGGAGCCACTCTCCCAGTTTGGGGGTCACAGCCCCTAGTGCTCCTATTACCACTGGGACTACTGTGAATTTCACCTTCCACATCCGATGTAGTTCTTCCCTCGGCCCTTGGCATTTCTCTAGCTTCTTGTACTCTTTCTTCCTGATGTTGCCGTCGCTCGGGATGCCACATCGATCATCACTGCTGTCTTCTGTTGCTTGGTGACCACCACAATGTCTGGTTGGTTAGCCAGCACCTGCTTGTCAGTCTAGAAACTTGAAGTCCCACAGGATCTTAGCTCTGCCATTCTCAACCACCTTTGGCGGTGTCTCCCATTTGGACTTGGAGACTTCCAGTCTGTATTCAGTACACATGGTCCTGTACACTATCCCAGACCCTTGGTTATGTCTTCAGTGTACGCTTTCCCAGCTAGCATCTAACACCCTGCTACTAAGTGCTGGACTGTCTCTGGGGCGTCTTTGCACAGCCTGCATACATATTCTTATTGCTGGTCCCAATCCTGGATAAATGGGGAGGGTTGTGTCTGGGGGGGCACCTGGCATAAAACCTTTGCCAAATCAAATGATAAATAATACCTTCTGTAAACTCCCGGATATTTTTTGTTTTGTTTTATTTTTAAAAATTGTATTGCATTTTGTATTGTATTTTCATTCTTATTTTATTATTGTTTTTCATTCTCTTGTTGCAGTTTTGGAGATACAAAAAAAATCATTTCACTGCTTATTGTATTTGTACATGCACATTAAGTATGTGACAAATAATCCACCGAATCTTGAAGCTTGAATCTACAAGGCTGGACATTCTGACCTCAGAGTCGTTTAAGCTAAGCTGGTGAGGGGATGTAGTAAACTACAGGTGAGATGAGAGGCGACAACTTCAAATACAGCCAAGAGGAATTTTAAATATACATGACAAGAAGTTTATCTTCCACAAAAAAATACTTCAACATTAACTTTAACTTACAGGGTTATGTACTGCATTATATATTATGAAGTCATTTCTTTATAGTCCATCCTTTTAGGCTTCAGAGATCTGTGTGACTGTGAATACACACAAACGAATATCAATATGGCCGTATGACTGAAAACTAAAATCTTGAATCTATTTATTTCAAGGTGGTGTCCGTAACAAAAGCACCCTCCTGTGTTTTTTAAAACACGGAAATTGAAGGTGTGGAGGAGTCACAAGCCATGTGCTTGGTATGAGTCCGCACTTTTTTTTACCTATCACTACTCTTCAGGAAAGCCAAATCAGGTCTGTTTGTTTCTTACTCCACGGTGTCGATGAGAGGGAAAGAGAACAGAATATATACGTATATATATCTTTACCTTTCAAACGTGACTGCCGAGTTTGTGTCTTGTTTCACCCTTGCTGCTGGTACCCATTTTCTCCCGAGTGACCTTGAACTTCTGAGACTCTGGTCCACATTGGAATTCATTCTTCTTCCCTTATTTGTAATATGGAGAGGATTGATAAGAAATGGCTGTTACCCATATAATCTGTGCTCAGTACCATAGCTAGGGGTGTTGGTTGCTACAGAAAAATTGAGATAGTATAAAAAATACTAACACCTACTAATATTTTCAACATCACCATTCACACTTAATCTGGAGAGTAAACAACAGTTTTTGAGGTAAATTTACATTTTTCAATGACTAAGACATGTACTTTGAATGTAAATAAGGAGCCAGAGTGCATAAAAAAGCATCGAAATAGAGCTTATCAAAGAAATGTTCCGGGGGAGGATTCCCCCCGGATCCCCCCTACAAAAGCCCGGGCTAAGCCCCGAATTTCCTCAAATCCTGGCAACACCCCTGTCAGACACCACAGCCCTGCTGACTCTCATTCATGTGGAGTGGAGCTCAGACACCGCTCACCTCACCAACACCTACATAAGAAGACGTACAGTCTTCAGGACTGTACCTCTGAGTATCTACCGATGTAGTACTACCTGTTGATAAAGGTCTTCTACCAGCTTGTTCTATCATAACTGCTGGCTAGACACAACTGCGCTTCTTCTTCTAACTCAACACTACCCACCTTCCTCTTCCTCATCTGGCTGCTATGATGAAGATGGAAACACTACGTACCCTGTCAGTTTTCCTGGCAAGGTCCTACCAGATACCAACCATCCACATCAACTACAAAAGTGTTTAGGGTTTGGATATTTGTGGATTAGCAACCGTCTCAATACGTCTAAAGGGCATTTGTTTGCATGTAAATCTTCAGGTTTGTAGATGTAACATCAACCATGGCGGAAGAAAAGTTCAGAGCCTAGGCAGTCCTCGACGAGCTGCTGCTCACGACGTGACATTTTGCAGCGGTCGGATGAATTAAAAACCGTCAAAGCAAAGCATGTTGCTCCAGTCAGCTGGCAGGGGCTGCAGCAGCTTGTAAATCAGTCTGGGTTCCACCCTCCAAAAGCACAACGTGGTTTTAATGCACACGTGTTGGCCTGCTGGCACACCACCGGGCCGACAGGCAGCGGAGGGAAGTACTCGTTCGAAAGGCCGCCGGGCTTCCTCACAGGGAGCTGATGGGCTCCCCGCCTCGGCATAGCGGCGCCCAAACGGTCTCTGTGCAGGGACTGTGCCGTGTGAATGGTGGCTACAAGTGCTCCCGAAAGACAGACTGCGTGCGTGTAGACCCTATTTAGGAACCTTTCAAGTCATGCACAGCCATCACATGTGCTGTGGGAGGGAGAGAAGCAGCAGAGACGGGCATAAACAGGAAGTGAAGGATGTGATGTGTGTTTACCCAACATCCATTACTGATCAATGGAACACGGCCCAAGAACAATTGGGTTTTAAAATAGCAACACTTGCGTGCGCTAATATTATGAAAGGCAGACGTCAAAAAACGTTTCCCCAAACTCGCCGTTCCATTCAAAACCAACGTGATCCTAGACGGCGTTCTAAAAAGAGCTCACATGCAGGGTACGACTTTCAACGGTCTCACATTTTGGTGCAACACCAGCATGGTTTGCTTGGCAGCGTGCTATAGCATTAGCAGTGTATTGAGAAGATAATCCACGGGTAGAGTGCATATTTTGGTGAAAGGAAACCGATCAGCGGTGTCATCCGACACAGTAATACTGAGCAACACATCACGCCATACCCAACATTTAATTAAACGCTGGATAGCTTTGAGTTTCAACGCCCATAAGTTGCTCTTCTCAGAGCTGGTGCTGGCCCTCCCGGGGGCCCTAAGCAACATTCTGTTCATGGGTCTCCCAAAGTTGGGAGCGGGAATGAAAGACAATATTCCCATGGTGGTCTGTGTTGGTCCAAGGCGAATGGCTTCTGAGCAGGAAGTGATTAACATCCTTTATCTAGGCCATCTGGTGTGTCCCACCACCGAGCAAATGTTACACTGGAAGGGCATCCAACAGTGAATTCTTTTTTCCCCCGGCATTTTTCCCACTTTGTTCCTGATAAGTGACAGTAGAGAGAGAGACTGGAAAGACTGGATTCGAACCCAGGCCGCCACAGTAAGGACTCAGCCTTAATATATGGTATGTGCTCTACCGGGTGAGTCGTCCCCCAACGGTAAAGTTGAATTAGAACAACACAAGGAGCTCCAGGGTGAAGGCCACAGCAACTTATGGGCCAAATGGAGCTACTCTTTGAGGAAGTCAATGCCGAAATGTCCCCTTCCACATATTGTCCATTACTGCTCTCCCTCTGACCCCGAGAGGGCATGAGAGGATATATCATGAATGAAGCGACAGCCCCAGCTGAGGAGTTCTCTGGGGCAGCCGTCTTGAAATTACACCAACATCCTGTGAGGCGAAATGCGAGATCGATTCCTCTCCGGGGAGGGGTTAAAAGCAGAGGTGTTTGCTGTTGGGTTTTTTTTTGTTTGTGTTTTCACAGCATTGTTAATTGTGTCTCTGGCCCAAGGGAAACCTGATGGATGTACCGGTGTGCTAACAAGGCGTGTGATCCATCACACAGCGCCTCTTATGCTAACGGGCACACGTGCACACTGGATGTATAGAACAGAAGATAATTGCTCTGGGATAAACAACCACTTGCACCCATCTCATAGCAAAGGGCCCGAGCTTTACATCATAAATCCATTCAAACTTCATTTGAGACTCAGCGTCCAGATGAAAAACAGGACATTCCACAGAACATATCACAAAGGCTCCATAAGAGACCAATGTTTAGGCAAGAAGAAATATATGTTAATGTCCTACAAAGAGAGAACTGTACCAATGCCTCCACAGCTGGGGTTGGTAGCGTGTAGTACTAAACCTTGTGTCTGATTCAACCGAGACGATCTCATTTACAGAGACAATAAAACCAGCAAATAAACTTTTTCATGAGATTTCTTACAGCAGTTTGGAAAGTACTGACTCCTGCAGCCACAAACATTTCAGTTGCACTACACCATCCAGGTCTCTTAAGTAATGTTCTCATGACATCATTATAGAATACTTGGTCTCTGTAAGCTTGCTTTTATGTAGGTTGACCACAAGTGGGCGGTATAAAGTGGTGTACAACATGCTCTGAGCAGAGACATCTTCACTCCATCTGTGCATGAGAGAACGTTTGCTTGTGCACAATCATACAGCATTGCCTATGAATATCATCCTCTGTCATTTGTTCTGTAATGAAGTGTCCAAGATATTTACGTTATTCCAGACACCAATATCATTATCAGACAACTTGAAGTCAGGAAATTCTAGATAACTGACCTCTTTGGTTCCAGGATCAAGACAACACTCTTACTGGCATGGTATTTGATATCATGCTTCACACCATACACAGAACATATAGTAAGGAGGTGCTGGAGACCAGCGCTACAGGGACTAGGGACCACAAGGTCATCTGCACACATAATTTATTATTATTATTATTATTATTACTACTATAATATGGTTCACTAGAGAATTACCAGTCATACACCCAGTGTTACAGCTTTCAATCGCTTGGCTAGCTCATCAGTACATAAAATAAAGAGAACTGGGGGCAAATCTCCCCCTTATCTGACACCACTGCTAACCCCAAACGGGACTATAGCCCCATTTTACTTGCATAGTCTGGTGGGCATACCAATAAGCCAGGATTCTCACAGTGTATTTGGGCACCCCTCTTTGACTCAATTTAACAAACAACTTTCTATGATTAACACGATCAAAAGCTTTGGAGGCATCAGTAAAACACATAAGAACCGATGAGATTTGGCCTCTGTATTGTTTACAATTTCCTTTCCTTTAATGTATATATATATATATATATATATATATATACACACACACACACACACACACACACACACACACACACACACACACACACACACACACATACATAAGTCAGTGCCACGTTTGGCTTTAAAACCAAAGTGGCTATCCGCGGCGTTAATAAACTCATTTAATCGATCCATCAGGTTAAGTCAGTTTTATTTGTATAGCCCAACATCACAAATTACAAATTTGCCTCAGTGTGCTTTACAGCAACACAACATCCTGTCCTTAAGACACTCACATCGGATAAGGAACAACTCCCTAAAAAGAAAAAAAAATGACTTAACCAGGGAGAAAAAACAGGGAGAAAGCTCAGGGAGAGCAACACAGGAGGATCTCTCTCTCAAGACGGACAACGTGCAATGATGTTGTGTTTACACAATTTACACAATACAACACTGAAAGAGGATAACACAATTATAATGGAATTATAAGATATCTAAAGAACATGATGAGGAGGATGCCAAGCAGTATCCGGACGCCGCCGGAACAGCCCAGGACTATAGGCCCGTAGTTCTCTAGGCCACCGGAACAGCCCAGGACTATAGGCCTGTAGTTCTCTGGGCCATCGGAACAGCCAAGGACTATAGGCCCGTAGTTCTCTAGGCCACTGGAACAGCCCAGGACTATGGGCTTGTAGTTCTTTAGGCCACCTGAACAGCCCAGGACTATAGGCCTGTAGTTCTCTGGGCCAGCGGAACAGCCAAGGACTATAAGCCTGTAGTTCTCTAGGCCACCGGAACAGCCCAGGACTATAGGCCTGTAGTTCTTTAGGCCACCTGAACAGCCCAGGACTATAGGCCTGTAGTTCTCTGGGCCCCCGGAACAGCCCAGGACTATAGGCCTGTAGTTCTCTAGGCTGCATACTTCACCAGCTTTGTCCTTACTGACTGGCACAACAGAACACACAACACTGAGTCTGGTAACAAGCCATGGATCATGAAGTCAGCAAAACAAATAGCAAGGAGAGGCGCTATACTCGGACCGGCATATCTAAGGTGTTCAGCAGTCACAACGTGGTGTCAGGATCACCTGCTTTGTTAACAGACAGCTTGTTTATAGCTGGGTACACCTGGTGTGTTATAATCGCCGTTGAGTTATAACTCTCAGTATAGTCTGCCTTATACACTCACTTTGGACACAGTTGAATAAGGTACTTATAATGCTGTCGCCGTAACTCAGCGACGTCGTCCGTTCCAGCGATTCCATCAACAGTGCATGGTAGAGATGTTTTAGTTGTTAAGAAATCTCACTTCTTCCCAAAAATCAGTAGCATTATACTTAGCAGCGTCTTAAGTCCTGGAATCTGCCCTCACGGCTTGCTCATTTTTACAGTGAGTGGCATACTTATAGCTAGCACCAGAGAGCTTCTTGTGTTCAAGTGCAGGCCCTTGTCTGGGTCTGCCTGCCACAGCCCACGATTTAAAGGCTTGACAGAGCTCAGCATGATACCCAGCTACACACTTGCTCCTGCCAGGCCTGACGTTATGCGTCTCATTTTTACACTTACAGGAGGGCTTACTGCCGTCACAGAGAGCACTTACTATATCACTATATATGGAGTGCATCACATCCTTACAATTAACGTCACTACACATAACTGCATCACTAAGTAGATGAATATTACTTATGGATTCCTCTGTATGAGCATAACAGGCTAAGATCTCCTCCTTTCTGAGGGTTGAACAGTCCAGTTTTTCTGTCTTGATACTATTTCCATCTCTAGATAGCACAGGCAGATGTTCCAACACTTGTTTATTCATTTTTGGATCTTTCCACAGTTTTCTCCCCAATTTTACCCGGCCAATTACCCCACTCTTCCGAGCCGTCCCGGTCGCTGCTCCACCACCCTCTGCCAATCCGGGGAGGGCTGCAGACTACCACATGCCTCCTCCCATACATGTGGAGTCACCAGCCGCTTCTTTTCACCTGACAGTGAGGAGTTTCACCAGGGGGACGTAGCATGTGGGAGGATCACGCTATTCCCCCCAGTTCCCCCTCCCCCCGAACAGGTGCCCCGACCGACCGACCGACCGACCAGAGGAGGCGCTTGTGCACTAACTAGGACACATCCCCACATCTGGCTTCCCACCCACAGACACGGCCAATTGTGTCTGTAGGGACGCCTGACCTAGCCGTTGGTAACGCGGGGATTCGAACCGACGATCCCCGTGTTGATAGGCAACGGAATAGACCGCAACGCCATATTTTTATCTCATTACCACTACAATGAATGCTATCAACATGACTTTTCCACGTCTTCCTCGGGACGGTGGGGATTTAGGGATAAAAGCTTATCAAACCAATGCAGCGGCTACACAGTGTTGGCTGAATGTCAACACACAAGACTGGTAGTGTAAAATACCAGTCTCGCGGAGTAAACTAATTTATAATCTGAGGGCTGTTTAGTGGTCAATGCTGTCGCCTCACAGTAAGACGGCCCTGGATTTGACCCCAGTCCTTCCCTGTGGGGTTTGCATGTTCTTCACGTGGATTCCCTCCCACAGTCCAAACACACACGTCAGGTGAACAGGAGATTCTACACTGCCCACAGGAATGGTGTGTGTGTCCTGTAATGGACTGACAATCTGTCCAGACTGTCTCTGCCTTCCACCTAAAGCCTGCAGGGTCAGACTCCAGTCCCCCCATGAGCCTGAACTGCATCTAGTGTATACACTGGGGAGTATTACACAAAAACATGGCGTAGGATCACTCGTGAAGCAGGAGGAGATAGTTTAACTGTGTTTCATCCATTTATTTGAGTTAAGGGAGTCGGTCCACGTGCTTCCGGTCCTGCCCGTTTCACAAGGGAATGCAAAGGAATTTCCCTCTGCCAACTTCTGGTGCGACCACAGCGTTGAACTTGCCCTCCTTTGAAGCACGTTGCACATCAAAATGTACTACATCATTTTGTTATAAATTGTGCTACATCATATAGTTTTAAATTGTCCTACATCATTATAGTTTTAAATTGTGCTACATCATAACGCTTTAAATTGTGCTAAATCATATAGTTTTAAATTGTGCTACATCATATAGTTTTAAATTGTGCTACATCATAGTTTTAAATTGTGCTACATCGTTATAGTTTTAAATTGTGCTACATCATATAGTTTTAAATTGTACTACATCATATCGTTTTAAATTGTGCTACATCATATAGTTTTAAATTGTGATACACCGTTATAGTTTTAAATTGTGCTACAGCATATAGTTGTAAATTGTGCTACATCGTTATAGTTTTAAATTTTGCTACATTGACATAGTTTTAAATTGTGCTACATCATATAGTTTTAAAATGTGCTAAATAATATAGTTTTAAATTGTGCTACATCATATAGTTTTAAATTGTGCTACATCATATAGTTTTAAATTGTGCTACATTGTTATAGTTTTAAATTGCTACATCATGTCGTTTTAAATTGTGCTACATTGTTATAGTTTTAAATTGTGCTACATCATATAGTTTTAAATTGTGCTACATCATATAGTTTTAAATTGTGCTACATAATATAGTTTTAAATTGTGCTACATCGTTAGTTTTAAATTGTGCTACATAATATAGTTTTAAATTGTCCTACATCATATAGTTTTAAATTGTGCTACAAAATTATAGTTTTAAATTGTGCTACATAATATAGTTTTAAATTGTGCTACATCATATAGTTTTAAATTGTGCTACATCGTTATAGTTTTAAATTGTGCTACATAATAGTTTTAAATTGTGCTACATCGTTATAATTTTAAATTGTGCTACACCATATAGTTTTAAATTGTGCTACATCATATCGTTTTAAAATGTGCTAAATCATATAGTTTTGAATTGTGCTACATCATAGTTTTAAATTGTGCTACATCATATAGTTTTAAATTGTGCTACATCATATCGTTTTAAATTGTGCTACATTGTTATAGTTTTAAATTGTGCTACATCATATAGTTTTAAATTGTGCTACATCGACATAGTTTTAAATTGTGCTACATCATATAGTTTTAAATTGTGCTACATCATATATTTTTAAACTGTGCTACATCATATAGTTTTAAATTGTGCTACATCGACATAGTTTTAAATTGTACTACATCATATAGTTTTAAATTGTACTACATCATATAGTTTTAAATTGTGCTACATCATATAGTTTTAAATTGTCCTACATCATATAGTTTTAAATTGTGCTACATCATATAGTTTTAAATTGTGCTACATCATATAGTTTTAAATTGTGCCACATCATATAGTTTTAAATTGTGCCACATTGATATAGTTTTAAATTGCGCTACATCGACATAGTTTTAAATTGTGCCACATCATATAGTTTTAAATTGTGCTACATCAACAATGTTTTAAATTGTGCTACATCGACATAGTTTTAAATTGTGCTACATAATATATTTTCAAATTGTGCTACATCATATAGTTTTAAATTGGGACATCCATAATGTTGCCCGACTTACAGTGATGCTGTCATGACCTACCACGGCATACTCCCCGCTGATCTAAGTGTGCACTAACTCGGTTAAATGGACTCAAACGCTCTCGCTGTGATGCTCAAGAGGTCCCTGGAAATGTGAGCACACACAGCGTCTCACTTCACCTCTTTACTGTCATACATGTGAAAATGTAAAGCTTTTTTTTCTTCTTTTAACCTCTTAGCAAACCAGTGTGAAGTATGGATGGCAGATTCCTGCTTCCTGCTGTCAGGATGTTGACACAGGCCAGAGGTTGGGGGGTGGGGTAGGATGGTGTGTGTTCTGTGTGTGTGTGTGTGTGTGGGGGGGGCACCAGGTGTCGACAGCTTCGGGTAATAAAGCTGCTGTCTGCTAGAAGTAAGACCCCACAGACTCCCCACCTTGGAGCGTCCATGCACACCGGCTAGTCGCCAAGCAGCGTGCCGGGCCAGACGAGGGCCCGGCACATGTTAGCTTTTCACAGGGGACTCAACCGAGAGACACTGCTTGTTTGAGATTGTTGCTTAACATGTTATGTGTACTGGGTCAGAAGGTAAGGACTGAAAAGAGACTCGCCTGCCTGTACAGTGCTTCTTTGTCTCATCTAAACCCTACTGCAATTTGGGGATTGGTTTATGAGAGGCAATCAAAGTGTTTTTTTGCTGTTGGGGAAACAAATTTAATTCATCCCTACTGCCAAGAGAACACATCTGAAAGCACATTAAATGCAGAAATGTGTGTTAATTGTGTTGTTCCCTAGTTTACAGTGTAGCATAGCATTGCTGTTGGCCAGTGCAGGTAGCCAATCACACTTGGAGGTGTTGGTTTTTACTTTTTTGCACCAAGAACATAAAGATTGCTCACCTTCAGAAATCAGAATAACTTTGTCGTTTCCCCCAGCCCACAGCAGTGCAGCACAAAGACAAAAACACACCCAAAAACTACAAGAACACACATACCCACACTAACACATATATCTAAACAAAATAAATAAATAGAAATCACTGTCCAGGACAACGAACGCCAGCCAGAATGACTGTTGGAACTGCCGGTCTGCATGGGCTAGCAGCAGTTAGCTTAGCCTGACCCGCTTCCGCGTCCTGTCCGACTGCCACACTGCCACACCGTCCTCAGTGTTATCGGAACTGCCGGTCTGCATAGGCTAGCAGCAGTTAGCTTTGCCTGACCCGCTTCCGCGTCCTGTCAGACCGCCAGACCGCCCTCGCTGTTATCAGTACTGCCAGTCTGCATGGGCTAGCAGCAGTTAGCTTAGCCTGACCCGCTTCCGCGTCCTGCCAGACCGCCAGACCGCCCTCGTTGTTATCGGTACTGCCAGCCTGCATGGGCTAGCAGCAGTTAGTTTAGCCTGACCCACTTCCGCGTCCTGTCAGACCACCAAACCGCCTTCGGTGTTTCATCTTCAAGTTTTGATGTTTAGAATCTAACATAATCTTAGATTCATATACTTTTTAATAATGTTACATACACTTTTTAATTTTTGAAGGTATTCATAATGATGACCATCCCACCGTGGTAGAATCCTAGAAGCCATGTGTAGGCCTTATCCGGTGGTCAATAAACCTGACATTTTTTTTCAGAATAAAAGTCGTGCCCCCTCTTTCTTTGACAGAGACTGAGCGGTCAGACGAAGGGAAGGTATGAGCAAACAGTAAGATGAGCAAATTTAACTGTTTTGCCTCATGTCTAAAAACCACAGGACAGACCACCTTGGAAGTGAAATCCTTGTTTAACTTTAACTTTAACTTTACACAGATTATGTCTTTATGCATGCTCCATAATCCAGGCAGGACAATCAAATAAAGTTGAGTCAGCTCATCTGGACACGTGGTTTATTGACAGAAACGTTTCATCACTCATCTAAGCGACCTTTTCGGTCTCAACTGACTGCAGGTGTCCCCACCCTTATGAACAATACAGTGGCATAACGACCCAAACCAACGACCAGCTTCATATGCAAATATGGGCGTGGCTATTAACTAGAGTTACAATGGCCATGTGTACTATTCACCGAGGGTTAGGGAATGTTTGCAGTCACAGCATTGTAAGATGGTGACAGATGTACTCTTAGGCCCTCTCTCAGTTCAGGGATGGCCATTCCCTCTTCACATAGATGGCCTCTTTGACTATCGGTTCAAACCATCGTTCCTCCCTGTCCAGGATGTGCACATTCTCATCCCTGAAAGAGTGGCCACTGGCCTGTAGGTGGTGTAGACTGTGGAGTCCTGGTCTGACGTGGTAGCTCTCCTGTGTTGTGCCATCCTCTTGGCCAGCGTCTGTTTAGTTTCCCCAGTTTCACAGCAATCCTCCTAGCACTTAACAGCGTACACTATATTGCTCTCTTTGTCCCGGGGGACCGATTCTTCGGGTGGACCAACTTCTGACACAACATCATGCTCTGTGAATACTACACATGGTCTTTGAAACTCTAGTTAATGGTCACGCCCACATTTGCATATGAAACCGATCGTTGATTTGGATCGTTATGGCGCTGTACTGTTTATAAGGGTGGGGACACCTGCAGTCACTGTATTGTATATAAGGGTGGGGGTACCTGCAGTCAGGTGAGACTGAAGAGGTCACCTAGATGATGATGAAACGCTTCTCTCAATAAACGCTGTGTCCACATGAACTGGTTCAACCTTCAGTGATTTTCTCAGATGAGTGTTGTGCAGCACGTGGCGTCCTGCAGGCTTCCTGGCCAGGTATAAAACAACATTCTTCCCAACAACACAAACGGGATTGCCAATAAATGCTCACGTTGTTCTTTTCTCTTCATTCTGCTGGTTGGTTGCGGGCCTCGTAAATTGAAATATGCTCTCCTGTAGCGCGTCGGCGTCGGCGTAGCTTAATTTGAATTGGTGTAGCCTCCATAGGTCTGAAGGAGCTGTAGCGGAGGCTGAAGACACAGCTATATAATTTCACCATAAAGTGGCGGTGTCAGGGGACTTCGCCTCGCCACGGCTGAAGGAAAAGTGAAGGGAAAAAAGTGACTGTGTTGTTTTAGGATCGTTAAACGAGGGGGTCCATTAGCTGGAACATCTGGAAAACATTTGATCGTTTCTCATCGTCTGCTCGCCCGAGGACTTCGGTCTTCCAGTCTGAGAAAACTCCAGCGACATTCGGACTCACGCCAGCTGAGGATCTGTGGAGGTGAGGGAGCGTCTGAGGACCCGCCATGACTCAACGGAAACAGCAAATGTGGTAGGGGGCGACGGCGGTGGCCATGAGAAAGCACGTTATGTGAATGCAGCTTTTTTGGGGGTTTCGGCTCACTCTCAGATGAATGAGAAAATGCTGCCTGATGTCTGTCGACAGCAAAGCATGATGGGAGAGGGAAATGTGATCACTGTCAGTCAGCAAAGCCTGAAGTCCAGCCGTGCTGGGGAAGCCTTGCATCCACCGAGGGAAGGTGGTCTTCTGGGAAATGTCTGTTGTGGCTCCTCGTGTTAAGTGTACCTGCCTGCCAGACGGCGGCCATTCCCATGATGAGAGTACAAGCTGCGCAAACAAACGCAACCTCGCCTTCTCGAGTCTGACATTTCTTACTTTAATGGGATCGTCGTGAGCTGGTGGTTAGAAACCGACAGACAGAAAACCAGTGTTCCTCGAGGAGGAACACGTCCTCTAAGCCTTTTCATCATATTTATCATATTTATTATTACAAGAGAATTCCCCCACGGTGGTTGGCATATCTACAGCTGTCTCCATCGCTGGATCGCGTCATCACAGACTATATGCTGTTCTTCCATTTATTTCCTCAGGATGGTTTTACATGACACATCTTGAATGTTAGTGGTTTTGTTTTATTGTTGAGATCTATTTTTTTATTGGCTACTGTAATTACTCTATTTTTTTCTGAGGGGATCGATAAAATTTGATCTAATCTAAATCTAAGTTGCATTACTTGTCTTTTCTATTCCTACTGTGTTTTACAGTGAACATATTCTATGAATGACATTACATCACTGTTCAGTATGTTGCTCTCGCTTGGGTCAGCACTCATACCATAGTATTTTTATATCAGCTTTTTTTTTTACAAGTATTGTAGCTTTTGATCGGTGCAGGATATGTATGAGGGAAGTGTGACAGTGGTGAGGTGTGTGGTTGGAGTGACAGATGGGTTCAAGGTGGAGGTGGGATTACATCAAGGATCGGCTCTGAGCCCTTTCTTGCTTGCAATGGTGATGGACAGGTTGACGGATGAGATCAGGCAGGAGTCGCTGCGGACGATGATGTTCATGGATGACATTGTGATCTGTAGTGAGAGTAGGGTGTAGGTGGAGGAGAGCCTGGAGAGGTGGAGGTATGCACTGCAGAGAAGAGGAATGAAAGTCAGTAGGAGCAAGATGGATTACCTATGTGTGAATGAGAGGGAGGACAGTGGAATGGTGAGGATGCAAGGAGTAGAGGTGACGAAGGTGGACGAGTTTAAATACTTGGGGTCAACTGTCCAAAGTAACGGGGAGTGCAGAAGAGAGGTGGAGAAGAGAGTGCAGGCAGGGTGGAGTGGGTGGAGAAGAGTGTCAGGAGTGATGTGTGACAGAAGGGTACCAGCAAGAGTTAAAGGGAAGGTTTACAAGATGGTGGTGAGACCAGCTATGTTATATGGTTTGGAGACGGTGGCACTGATGAAAAGACAGGAGGTGGAGCTGGAGGTGGCAGAGGTGAAGATGTTAAGATTTTCATTGGGAGTGACGAAGGACAGGATAAGGAATGTGTATATAAGAGGGACCGCTCAGGTTGGACGGTGTGGAGACAGCAAGAGAGACAAGATGGAGATGGTGTGGACATGTGTGGAGGAGAGATGCTGGGTATACTGGGAGAAGGATGCTGAATATGGAGCTGCCAGGGAAGAGGAGAAGAGGAAGGCCAAAGAGGAGGTTTATGGATGTAGTGAGGGAGGACATGCAGGTGGCTGGTGTGACAGAGGAAGATGACAAGAAGAAATGGAAACGGATGACCTGCTGTGGCGCCCCCTAACGGGAGCAGCCAAAATTATAAGTAGATTGTAGTTTTTGACTATCTCATTTAATTACATTTCACTTATCTTGCTATGTTAATGTACAGATGTGTACTGAGAACAATGTACCGACTCAAGTTCCTCATATGCTAACATCCTCAGCCAATAAGACTGACTGCCTTTATAGTATTCTATTTTATTATATTCTATCATATTCTAGCGGGGGACAGAATCATTTGTGCTGACAGTTTGTAATCTAAAAACCACAAACTGATATGATATATATCATTAAATATGAGCACTTCAGAGGATGAAACTACACGTGACGTCATCAGGGCAGAATTCACAAGCTTTACTAAAGATTAACACAGACGGTGTAATTATCAATAATAATGTTTTCTCAGAGGTCGAAATCAGTGAGTCTGAATCTCTTCATAAGAAACAACACATGGGCCTCATCAGGTCCTAATGAGAGGGTCGAGTTCGCTCCGGCAGAGGAATAAAGGTGCTTATCGTGTGAACTGCAATCACAAACCTGATGGCGTTCATTAGGTTGCTCATGTTTTTGGGGTTTGGCAAACTGATTCGTCAACAGCAAACCAGTTCCTTTCACCTGCAGCCCGTCCAGAAGGGGCGGTGAAACCGGGACCGGTGGAGAAACATCTCGTCTTTCATTCAGACCCCCAGCTGTCTGAAGATGACCCTCTGCCCTCCAAAACTCCTCCGTGTGCTGTAAATCATAGCACAAACTGTACTTATAGACCCACATCTCCCGAGCAGCTTTATAACCAGCATCACAAACTGACCTGACATTGCTGGAAGTACCGTGGCCAGAGAAGAAGAACGTGTCCTCTCAACATCGCCACCTATGATGAGGTCCGGCCTCTTCCGCCTGACACCGCAAACACTGACTCTGTAAAAGCTGCATGCGAGCCCCTGCTAAAAATACTATCGGACGATTCGCATGTGGAAAAATGACAACGGCAATGTTTACAACCGGAAACCCGAGAAAATTCCATGGAAAATGTTTCTGATCTATCTGGACTTGGGCGCCATCATCCTGGGAGACGTCGAGTCAGGAGAGAGATAAAAACGGATTCTCACGGCGCGTTGCAGCGAGGTCAAGCAGTGCGGTAACACAGTTGCCTTTACTTATTTCAACTTCCGGGTGTGTTGTTTTGGGGGACATGGCTACCTGCTCTGCACTGTTTCATGATTTTATAAAGCAAATATTTATATCATCTGACTCACAGCTTCTCCAAGCAGTTTCATGCAAAAAGGTTTGATTAGAAAAGTCCACCCACCCATCTACCCATCCATCCATCCATCCATCCATCCATCAGTTATACTTGCTGAATCCAATTCAAGGTCATGGGTAATCAGAAAAGTCCATCCATCCATTATCCAAGCCACTTGAATTAATTAGGAAAGTCACATAGTGAACTGAATCTTTGTGAAACCTCCTTCAAGGTCCCCAGAAATGTTTGTAAACAAAGTTAATTAAACCAAATTAAAGTTTAATCAACATGTGAAACAGCAGCCTTGAGATTAGTCCGGTTCATATCTCCATGCCTGTAGTTAGTTTGATGGAGAAGGTGTTTTTTTACTTGGCAAGGGTAAAACTTAGAATCCAAATCCAGATCTGAAACTTCTAAACCCCCCCTTCTTTTTTAATGTAGACTTTTTTGCCTAAAAAGATGATTTTTTTTGTCTTTATTTGTTAGTGATAGTCGAGAGAGACAGGAAAAGCAGCGGAGAGAGAGGGGATGAAATGCAGCGAAGGGCCCGGGCCGGATTCGAACCCAGGCCGCTGTGGAAGGACTCAGCCTTATGTGGTACCCCTCTACCAGGTGAGCCACAACAGACTCTCTACTGATCCTGAGGGAAATCACAGAGGAAATACCTGCTAAAAAGGGCGGCATGGTGGCGCAGTGGTCAGCGCAGTGGCCTCACAGCAGGTTCTGGGTTCGAGCCCCGGGGGTAGTCCAGCCTTGGGGGTCATCCTGGGTCGTCCTCTGTGTGGAGTGTGCATGTTCTCCCCGTGTCTGCGTGGGTTTCCTCCCACAGTCCAAAGACCTGTAGGTCAGGTGAATCAAAGACATGTAGGTCAGGTGAATCAAAGACATGTAGGTCAGGTGACTTGGCTGTACTAAATTGTCCCAAGGTGTGAATGTCTGTGTGTGTGTGTGTGTGTGTGTGTGTGTGTGTGTGTGTGTGTGTGTGGGCCCTGTGTGATGGCCTAGCAGCCTGTCCAGGGTGTCTCCCCACATGCCGCCCAATGGCTGCTGGGATAGGCTCCAGCATCCCCACGACCCTGAGAGCAGGATAAGCGGGTTGGATAATGGATGGATGATGGATGGATGGATGGATGGATGGATGGATGGATGGATACTTGCTAAACAAACTCCTGGGCGAGCTGAACTTTCAAACAACCCCAGAACCCAGTGAACGGTTTGTGGCTGGAAGTGGATCAGAAAGCCTTGTCCACCCTATGTCGTGTTGGCATGCCTGAGTCACTGTGTGGCGGGCCGGCCAACATCTACAAAATGCAGCTTGACTGCCTGACTGAAAAGCAAACCTGCATCCGTTATCACTGCTAAAAGGGCAACAAGGATAATTAACGATGTGGGATTTCACGAGCACACTAACACGCCGTTTTTAAAGTCACGTCCCTTGAAGTTCACGGATTTGGTAGAATTTAAAACGCCACAAAATAATGTGTAAAGCAAGACACATTTTACTCCTGGGTAATATACAGAAAGATGTTCTTCGACAGAGAAGGGGGTTATAATTTGAGAGGGAAGTTCAGTTTAAAGAAACTGTGTATTGTTCTGGTCTGTGGGGGGAAGTTGTGGATCAGTTTGGATGTGCAAAGTACAAACACTACTCAAAACGATGTAGAAAACAACAGGATGAGGAAGGGCTGTGGTAAATGTTACGGACACTGGGTGATATTAACTCCACAGAGGACCACCCCCGAGGTTGGACTACCCCGGGGCTCGAACCCAGGACCTTCTTGCTGTGAGGCGACCACGCTACCCACTGCACCACCGTGCTGCCCCCCTTTTCAACATGTAATATTTACTTTGTGATCTTTATGAGAATTTATTTATTGAGTTTGTTAAATACGCTTCATTTGTTTATTATCATTGTTTTGGTTTTATTTGTTGTTTATCGTTGTTGCTATTCGAAATTTAAAAAAGAAAAAGTTTGAGCATTTCATAAGCCGCCACTGAAAGCTGCCAAAGAGATGGAGCAACCTTCCAGGCGAGGGGAGCAGAAACCTCCAAGGACCCGAGGACGACGGCGTGACAGAAAACAGACGCTGCAGATTACCTACCGAGATAAATCCCTTCATCTCCAGCTGCTCTGAGCTCAGCTGAATTCTGCCACAGCAGTCTGGGTGACCGTCACTTACGCCTCAAACTGCTGATGTTGGTAAAATAGAGCAGTGATTTTCAAAGTATGGTTCGCGGCCCAAAACCGGGTCACAACAGGCAGCCCAGGGGTCCCCAACACACAAACATGCTGTTTGAAGATGGATCAATTACACCGGTTTGTTTTTTATTTAGTTCAACAACAAAAAATTGTTTGCATACTTTTGGAGTTAACGCCAATAATGCAATGATTTTATTTTTCAAAAATATCACTAGAATAATGTTTAATGTTGACATGCCTTGTCTTTTTCATTTGATCACAAGTCAGCCATGACCGAATACTGCATTGATGAACAACAGAGAGGATTGTTAATGACCTCATTTTTTAACAGGAAACGTGGATTTATTGCTTTTTTAATACACCAAATATTTGATGCATCAAAGGGCAAATAAAATATCTCTATAGGTCAGTGTAAAGGAAATTTGGGGACCCCGGATCAAGAAAACTGTCCCCGACTCCTCTGTCGCTTTTGGTTTAACTTTCTCTGGGGACCAGTAGGAGTTAAATTTGTCAAACTGCAAAACACATCGAATGTCTGTACTGACGCTGTTGATCAGGGGCGTTTCCAGGATTTGAGGACATTCGGGGCTTAGCCCAGACTTCTGCAAAGGGGTCCGGGGGATTCTATTTTGATGCTTTTTTAATGCACTCTAACACCTTATTTACATTCAAAGTATATGTCTTAATCACTGAAAATTGAAATGTGTACCCCAAAAACTGTTGTTTACTCCTACTCTGGTAGGAATTTTCATATACGTATATTGTGATACACATTACAATGAAGTCACCACAAAAGAGTTATATTTTCATATTTTTTCAGGAAGTCAAAATAATGCGATTTCTATAATCCAGCGAGTCAGGTAAATTCTTTATGAGACAGTACAAGCCTGTTTCATGCCATAAGCAATCATCAACTGTCAATAAAGCTACTCGGGGAAGAACATACCGTTTACTGCCTCCTCATGCACATCATGTACACCCCCATAGCAGGATGCATTACAAAAGAGCGGCTACAATTTTAAACTCAAGTACAACCCACCACTAATATTGACTGCCAGCAATCCAACAGACGTAGCAGAAGACGAAACATCACCTGGTGCAACCCACCCTACAGTGACACCGCGGCCACAAACATCGGTAAGCAGTTTTTGGGACTTGTGGATAAGTGCTTTACCCCAGACCACCAAGTGAGGAAGATAATCAGTAGGAACACCATAAAAATTAGTTACAGCTGCATGCTTAACATTCAACACACAATATCATCCCACAACACAAGAATCATCAACAAATCAATGACATCTTCATCACAACTGGACCCCCGCAACTGCAACTGCCGTGTGAACGACTCATGCCCCCTCGAAACACCACCAACTGCAACTGCCGTGTGAACGACTCATGCCCCCTCGAAGGAAAACGCCAGACGAAGGCCGTTATCTACCAAGCTACGGTGACGAGAGATGACAACGGCAAAATAGAGACACACGTGGGTCTAACAAACCTGCGTATGGGTCTAACATTGAGTCTAACATTCAAAAAGAGGTTTAATGCATGCATGTGTAGCTTTAGAAACAACTGTTTAAAGAATGTCACATGTTTAAGCCGTTATATTTGGTCATTGGCGGACAGAAACATTAATTATTCAAGCACCTGGAAAATCCTCTCAAAGAACAAAACATATTCACTCAGCAGTAAAATGGGCAATTTATGTCTAACTGACACATATTTCATCATCTGCAAACCACAAATGTCCACATTGAACAACAGGAATGACTTGGCCAGCAGTTGCAGACATAGATATAAGCACCTATTTTGTAATTATACATAAATCATGCCAATAGACAAAGTCAACCACATTAAGGGATAAAGCAAATAAAAAATGCAAACACATAAGAATGTGCGGCAGTCATACAAAAACCAGCAGGTTACTGAAATAAACGAGCTACATTATAAACATTATATATATATATATATATATATATATATATATATATATATATAAAAGTCAAGTCAAGGTTTTATCTGTCCCCAGAGGGGCAATTGTTGTGCAGCAGCGGCAACATTTAAACACACAAACACTCCACAGAACAAACGAGGTAAATAGGAAAATAAATACGACATGTAGTGAGGTGAACAAAGCCAACGCGAAGCAATGCAGCGGTAAACAGTGATTATCCAGGTGGAGTTGGTGTTACCTCTTACTGCTGGGGTTTAGCAGTGAGGGTATGAAGGAGTGGGTGTCTATTGGTTCTGACTGCTGGGTATTTGAAGCGGGAACCAGAAGGCAGGGTCTGAACCTCTGGGTGCAGGGGGTGGTGCTGTCATGCAGGATGGAGTCTGCTTTCCCTCCCATCCGCATGTTGTATAAATCAGACAGACTCTCCTGTTGGGTACCAGTGATGCTACTGCACACCTTCATCACCTCTGTTGCTGCGTTTTTCTGTTTAAGATAGAGAGAGGCATACCAGCCGATAAAAGGAAAAGGAACAACCGACTCAATAAAAGACCTGTAGAGCAGAGTCGACAGGGACTTGTCGACACCGCACTTAGCCAGCTTCCTCAGACAACATAGGTGCTGCTGTGTTTTGCTTTGTTTGTTTTTTTTTGCATAGCAACTTGGTATTATAATCAAAGTTCAGCTTGTTATCAATTATAGTGCCCAGGTACTTGTATGGCTCAACAAGTTCAACCTCCTGACCATTAATCTTAGTGTTGACTGGGCTGGGGGGTTATGTCTAAAGTCAGTAGTGATGAAAGTAAATTCTTTATGAGACGGTACAAGCCTGTTTCACGCTATAAGCATCACCAGCTGTCAGTGAAGCTGCTGGAGGAAAGGACCCACCCTCTACTGCCTCGCCATGCACATCACGTGCACAGCGCACGTGTATTTTTGGCGTGCTATCTTTGTTGCAGATGGATAGAAACAAGGTGGAAAATAAGCAAATGGTCCTTTTAAGGTAATATCTTAATAAACACCTCTGTTTGTGCAGAGAGCGCCACCCTCCATCCATCCATCATCCAAACCGCTTATCCTGCTCTCAGGGTCGCGGGGATGCTGGAGCCTATCCCAGCAGTCATTGGGTGGCAGGTGGGGAGACACCCTGGACAGGTTACCATGCCATCACAGGACCCCCCCCCCCACACACACACACATTCACACCTACGAACAATTTAGTACGGCTGATTCAGCTGACCTACATGTCTTTGGACTGTGGGAGGAAACCGGAGTATCCGGAGGAAACCCACGCAGACATGGGGAGAACATGCAAACTCCACACAGAGGACGACCCGGGACGACCCCCAACGTTGGACTACCCTGGGGCTCGAACCCAGGACCTTCTAGCACCACCTGTTTATCTTAAAATATTGACTGAATTATCTAGGGAAAGCGAAAGTGCAAAGCAAAGACAAAGCAAGAGAGACAAGATGGAGATGGCTTGGACATGTGTGGAGGAGAGATGCTGGGTATATTGGGAGAAGGATGCTGAATATGGAGCTGCCAGGGAAGAGGAGAAGAGGAAGGCCAAAGAGGAGGTTTATGGATGTGGTGAGGGAGGACGTGCAGGTGGCTGGTGTGACAGAGGAAGATGCAGAAGACAGGAAGAGATGGAAACGGATGATCCGCTGTGGCGCCCCCTAACGGGAGCAGCTGAAAGTAGTAGTAGTAGTAGCAGTAGTAGTAGTAGTAGTAGATTGTACAGCTCTACAAAAATAGTTTGATTGATTTCAAATTGTTGAGAGCAGATTCAAAGAAGAAAACAAATCAGAATAATCTGACAAGAGTATTGGGCCCTGCAGAATCCACAACGTTCTGGTGCTGTTTGTCCGTCATACTACACACAATGAATATTGTACAGTACTCACTACACAGGTGTACTATACTGTGGCTGTTCTGTCTCTTTTACATGCTGTGCAGAAATACCTCTAACTCCTTACTTACTCCCACATGAGGTGTTGATATGTTTTGATCGTCTCAGATAAATCAGGTACTTTTCACTGACGTTGCTAGAGCTTCTTCGCTTTGTGTGTTTGTACTTCATGTTCATGTTCTTCTTCATTTATGGCGAGCATTCTTCCAAACCAAGCTGCAGGCATGCTGACTTTCACCCGCCTGTTACTGAACTTGAAGCCAGTCAACAGTGACTGCAGAGCGAGGGGGTGGTGGGGGTGGTGGTGGTGGGGAGGGGTTGTTGCAGGGAATGAATCACCGAGGCTGGATGAGACGTGGCTGACGCTCTCCAAGAGGGTTTTGAGGGGGATTAGCGTGGGCTCTCTCTCTGGCTCAGAGGTAAGTTGAGAGTCGAAGTCTAGAGAAACAACCTCCGAAAGCGTAAAGTAAATCAGGATCTGCCTGTCAGAGGAGCAGCTCCCTGAACACCACCTGAACACCACCTGGCTCTGACGCATTCCTGGCTGTCTGACACCTCTGCGATTGATTCGTTTGTTTGCAAGCAACGGCCGGGCCGTTGACAAGAAATTATGAACATGAACTACAGAAGAAAGCCTATTTTATGTAAAGTTTTTAACATTTTTAAGTCTAAGAAGTATACTAAGTTTGGGGAACTAGTACGCTGTTTTGGTACCTTGCTGCTAAATTGGCTCAGTTAGTTTCATAGAAGTATACTTGTTAAATTGAACTAAATGCACAGTAATAGTAAACCTGCTGGGAGTGAAATATGTACTTTTGGCTGACTTACAGATACTGAAAGTGCAATACAGTTTCTAAAATATACATCAAGGTGAACTGTTAAGTGTATTTTATTTATATACACTACCGTTCAAAAGTTTGGGATCACATTGAAATGTCCATATTTTTGAAGGAAAAGCACTGTACTTTTCAATGAAGATAACTTTAAACTAGTCTTAACTTTAAAGAAATACACTCTATACATTGCTAATGTGGTAAATGACTATTCTAGCTGCAAATGTCTGGTTTTTGGTGCAATATCTACATAGGTGTATAGAGGCCCATTTCAAGCAACTATCACTCCAGTGTTCTAATGGTACAATGTGTTTGCTCATTGGCTCAGAAGGCTAATTGATGATTAGAAAACCCTTGTGCAATCATGTTCACACATCTGAAAACAGTTTAGCTCGTTACAGAAGCTACAAAACTGACCTTCCTTTGAGCAGATTGAGTTTCTGGAGCATCACATTTGTGGGGTCAATTAAACGCTCAAAATGGCCAGAAAAAGAGAACTTTCATCTGAAACTCGACAGTCTATTCTTGTTCTTAGAAATGAAGGCTATTCCATGCGAGAAATTGCTAAGAAATTGAAGATTTCCCACACCGGTGTGTACTACTCCCTTCAGAGGACAGCACAAACAGGCTCTAACCAGAGTAGAAAAAGAAGTGGGAGGCCGCGTTGCACAACTGAGCAAGAAGATAAGTACATTAGAGTCTCTAGTTTGAGAAACAGATGCCTCACAGGTCCCCAACTGGCATCTTCATTAAATAGTACCCGCAAAACACCAGTGTCAACATCTACAGTGAAGAGGCGGCTGCGGGATTCTGGGCTTCAGGGCAGAGTGGCAAAGAAAAAGCCATATCTGAGACTGACCAATAAAAGAAAAAGATTAAGATGGGCAAAAGAACACAGACATTGGACAGAGGAAGACTGGAAAAAAGTGTTGTGGACGGATGAATCCAAGTTTGAGGTGTTTGGATCACAAAGAAGAACGTTTGTGAGACGCAGAACAAATGAAAAGATGCTGGAAGAATGCCTGACGCCATCTGTTAAGCATGGTGGAGGTAATGTGATGGTCTGGGGTTGCTTTGGTGCTGGTAAGGTGGGAGATTTGTACAGGGTAAAAGGGATTCTGAATAAGGAAGGCTATCACTCCATTTTGCAACACCATGCCATACCCAGTGGACAGCGCTTGATTGGAGCCAATTTCATCCTACAACAGGACAATGACCCTAAACACACCTCCAAATTGTGCAAGAACTATTTAGAGCAGAAGCAGGCAGCTGGTATTCTATCGGTAATGGAGTGGCCAGCGCAGTCACCAGATCTGAACCCCATTGAGCTGTTGTGGGAGCAGCTTGACCGTATGGTACGCAAGAAGTGCCCATCCAACCAATCCAACTTGTGGGAGCTGCTTCTGGAAGCGTGGGGTGCAATTTCTCCAGATTACCTCAACAAATTAACAGCTAGAATGCCAAAGGTCTGCAATGCTGTAATTGCTGCAAATGGAGGATTCTTTGACGAAAGCAAAGTTTGATGTAAAAAAAATCTTATTTCAAATACAAATCATTATTTCTAACCTTGTCAATGTCTTGACTCTATTTTCTATTCATTTCACAACATATGGTGGTGAATAAGTGTGACTTTTCATGGAAAACACAAAATTGTTTGGGTGATCCCAAACTTTTGAACGGTAGTGTATATTATATTTGTATATTATTAATATATCATTTTATTAAAATTTAATATTAATATCATACATTCTTTACCTATTATTATTTATATAGAGTGCATTGGTATACTTTTAGGACTCTTGAAATTGACTCAAAAATATACTCAACTTAAAGGCATTCTGTAATTGTATTTTACTTCAAATACATTCAGGTAAACTAATTATCAAAGCGCAAAAAAGTATTTATAAACCAAAGTTTCATCTACTAATTTGACTACCTTTTACAAAAGAATAAATATTTAACAAATCTAAAAATACAAGAGAGCGGTAAAAGTATACGTCCTCAAGTTTAGCTTTGGCAAGTAAGGCAAAATTAAAATAAAGTTACTTTTCTTCATTTCAGTTTAAAAGAGGTGTATATAAAATGAAGCACGGTTCTTCTTTTGTTAAAGGGAGCTGTATTCTTTTGTTCTAAATATAAATAAATCATATTGGGTGGCACGGCGCCCAGTGGTTAGCACTGTCGCTGCACAGCAAGAAGGTCCTGGGTTCGAACCCCGGGGTTGTCCAACTTTGGGGGTCATCCCAGGTCGTCCTCTGTGTGGAGTTTGCATGTTCTCCCCGTGTCTGCGGTGGGGTTTCTCCGGCTGCTCCGGTTTCCCCCACCATCAACAAGACATGCATGTTAGGGTTAATACTCCCGTCTGTGCCCCTGAGCAAGGCATGGCAAGACGATCTGGAGTTGGTCCCCGGGCACTGCATGCCAGCTGCCCACTGCTCCTAGCCACACAGCTAGGATGGGGTACATGCAGAGCAGAATTTCCCCACGGGGACTAATAAAGTATCTCAAAATCAAAAAAACAAAAATGTTAAACAACAAACACTGACAATACAGACAAGCAAGAGAAAAACCTCGATCTCATACCCGTACAAACGATTAAACTTTCTACTTAGAGACATATGACAAAGGTAGAAATAAACAACATCATTGTTCAGCTTGATTTAAAAGTTTTCTTCGTTTTTCAGGGGAGACATCAGATGATCAGAGCCCCCAGACTGGATTCCAAGTGTGTTTAAACACACAACTGCACAGAACAAAGCTAGAGTTGAGAGGAAGATAAAAAGGCAGGCACGATACCAAGTAATACAAGCAAAAAGAGAGAAGTCTTTGCAAGCTTCAAACCAAAATGACAATGAACCTGACAGTCCCTTCAGTGACGTCACATTTTCTGAGGTAACTGAAGAGGACATGCCGTGCAACGGTACTGGTGTACAGAGTGATGGTGACTCAAGTGAGGAAATTACACATTTGAAAAACAAGATAAGTTGATGCGGAATTGATGGAGAGAAACAGGGACATTTCTAAACTGAGGGAGGAGAATGCTAAACCGAAAGACAAGATGTTTGGGTTCCAACTTGTCAAGCAATCAAATGCAGTGAAATGCTGGATTAGCAAATCTGTCATTGCTTCTTTGGGTGGTAAGCCAAGTAACAGGCATAAAGATGTGCCTCAATAGATTATCTGTCATTGTCCACATGCTCATAGTGTTCATGAAACTGAGACTTGGCTTATTAAACAAGGACATTGCCTATCGCTATGATTTGACAACGGCTATGGTGTCCAACATTTATCGTTCCTGGTACCAGGAATCGCCTCAGCCCAGCACAATCCCATTATCTGGCCTAGTAGGTCTGGAATTCGCCTGAATTTACCAAATGCATTTAAAAGAAAATATAGAGGCTGTGTTTGCATTATTGACTGTACAGAAGTCTTCACCGAGCGACCAACAGGTCTGACTTCTGGGGCACAGACTTGGTCCAATTATAAGCACAATGATGCCTCCAAGTATTTGACAGTAATAAGCCCTGCTGGGGCTGCGACGTTTCTATCACCTGCCAGGGAGGGTGGTGTTTCTGACAGCCGAATAACTATGGAGTCTGGATTTTTAGAAAATATTTACCCAGGGGACAGTATTTTAGCAGATAGAGATTTTCTGGTGGAAGATGAACTTGCCAAAAAAGGGTGCTTATCTAAAGATCCCTTAATTCACAGAAGGAAAATGTCAACTGCCAGCCAAAGATGTGGATGAATCACGACGTCTTTCAAATGCGAGGACACATGTAGGGAGAGTTATAGGCCAACTGAAGAGGGTTCGAATCATTCAGAATGTTTTGCCGATAACGCAAGTTGACTTACTAGACTACGCAGCTATTGTCTTATCAGCTGCAGTTCATCTGAATAGAAGTATCGTTTGTTGATATAGAAAGACACTTTATTTCATAATGAAAATAATATCTTGATATTATTTCAACAGGGGTAAATATTGACCCCTGATTAAATATGACACCTTAATTTTTTGAATACTTAACTCTGGGGAAATGATTATTAACTGTACAAAGTGTTTTGAATGCATTTTCAATCGTTGAATACCAAAGAATCTTAAACACACCCATGCATCATAAAGGGTAGTCTTCTGACGCTGACATGGGCTTGGGAGTAACCAAAGATGGTAATAATCTGATAACTATGTGACAGTTTAGGGAGGTTTTGCAAAGTTTATGGAAAACCATACCTCTCTTGGGACATTACTGAAATAATACCGACTAATAAAGAACAAGAACAGGTGAGAATATGCTCTGGATTTCTTAAACTAAATAAAGTTTCTTGAATATTTTTCTCCCTGAACTCACGTTTCTTCTCAGCATTCAGTTTCCCTGTACTTCATTTTTGGGGTCTGAGTTTGGTTCCTTACAAAGAGTTTCTTATTAAAGACCATGAGTATAGGGCGTCTGGGTGGCGTGGCAGTCTATTCCGTCGCCTACCGACACGGGGATCGCCGGTTCGAATCCCCGTGTTACCTCCGGCCTGGTCGGACGTGCCTACAGATACAATTGGCCGTGTCTGCGGTGGGAAGCCGGATTTGGGTGTGTGTCCTGGTCGCTTCACTAGCGCCTCCTCTGGTCGGTTGGGGCGCCTGTTAAGGGAGGAGGGGGGACTGGCGGAAACAGCGTGATCCTCCCACGCGCTACGTCCCCCTGGTGAACCGCCTCACTGTCAGGGGAAAAGAGTCTGTTACCCTCCCCGGATGGGCAGAGGGGGTGGAGCAGCGACCGGGATGGCTCGGAAGAGTGGGGTAATCAGCCAAGCACAATTGGGGAGAAAAGGTGTGGGGGGGGGGGGATACCATGATTATCCCAATAATAATAATTACATTTATATAGTGCTTCCAAAGACCGGTACGCCTTCACTGATTCTTTGGTGAGTATACTTGGTGTGTCTATGACAGTGTTTCTCAACCGGGGGTCCGCGGACCCCTAGTGGTCCGTGGTGTAATTGCAAGGGGTCCGTGAAAATAAAATATCTTTAAAAAAAAGATCCTATGACATTTATAGAAATAGGATTATTTTACTCAAATGTGACTGAGACCTTTATCTGCCTAAACTATAAAGGGTAACAGGACTTTTTTCTCTAATTACATCTGTTTCACAAGTGTCATTTATTGTATTTTAATAAGAGATCTCGCTCCCGTTTGCATTGTTAAAAGTTACTGCATAAAAACTCTGTTGTTACATATATCTGAAAGTTACTGCATACATATTCTGTTTTGTTACATATATCTGAAAGTTACTGAATACATATTCTGTGTTGTTACATATATCTGAAAGTTACTGAATACATATTCTGTTTTGTTACATATATCTGAAAGTTACTGCATACATATTCTGTTTTGTTACATATATCTGAAAGTTACTGAATACATATTCTGTTTTGTTACATATATCTGAAAGTTACTGCATAAGAATTCTGTTTTGTTACATATATCTGAAAGTTACTGAATACATATTCTGTTTTGTTACATATATCTGAAAGTTACTGAATACATATTCTGTTTTGTTACATATATCTGAAAGTTACTGCATAAGAATTCTGTTTTGTTAACTATATCTAAGTTACAACTGAAAGCTCTTATTTTTGCCCCAAAGAGTGAATAAATGCTATAATGCAATTTAAAATGCAGTTTCTACTGTTTCTACAAATTGCAACCCCCCTCCCCCAAGATCAGGTGGAGGGGTCCTCAGGGTAGATCAAAAATACGCAGGGGGTCCAGGACCCCAAAAAGGTTGAGAACCACTGGTCTATGAGGCGTTCAGTCACGTCCCTCCAGCCCATGTTTGGCAACTTCGTGACGTCACTTGTCCACTGAGCTTCAGCAAGCAGGAACGGATCGGGAAGTTTTTCTCCAGCGCTTAGCATAAGTGTCAACCCGTAATGCTTTCTGTCTCCCTTGCTTAGACCTTCAACATATTCCAAGATTTCCATTTTCTCAGATTTCTCACTTCTCCCCGTTTAATCGTAAGTTTCATACGCTTTCATCTGCGGGTTTCTCGGCCATGTTTTGCCACACGTTCTGCGCGCGCATCTCGTTTACAACGCAGCTTTTACGTCACGCGATAAGGGGTCTAATTATGTTCATCGCCCATGTCCTGCTGTGTACTGGGATGCAGGTACGCTGATTCTAACCAAATGACTGTAATTGACTTATACAACAAAGAAAAAAATAAGAAATAAAAAACAACCACAGTCAACAACACAGCCCATTCAGTAAATTTGCAACATAGTCCAAAAAACGTCACCGTCCAGAGAACGAACGCCAGCTAGGACGACTGTCGGAACTGCAGGTCTGCACGGGCCAGCAGTTAGCTTAGCCTTCCCCGTGTCCGCGTCCCGTCAGACCACCCTCGGTGTCTCCCCTTTGGGCGCAGCTTCAGGCAGGGCCGTGTTCCCTCGCAGTGGCGGTTCTAGCGCGGGGGGGGGGCAAGGGGGGCCAGTGCCCCTGTAATATCAAGCCTGGACCCCCCCTCTGCCCCCCCTTAACTGTGGCGAATATTTTCGCAAATCTACTTAACTGTAAATTAGTGAATCAGAATTTTTTACATTTTTTTTTACATTTTCATCCCACATTTATTCCCAGAGGGGAAACTGTCATGGGCAGTGATAAATAAAATGTACATTAACACTGAATGAGTATTCATGTGTTTATTGTTATATGTGTATCGTTTGTCTTTTGGAGAACCAAACCTATGGGAGTGGTGGTGGTATGTAACAGTTGTGCTTAATGTATTTGGTACCCCTAAAATCGCATGTGGCCCCAGCCTGACCCCCCCTCCCTCATTTGAAATGGTCTAGAACCGCCACTGGTCCCCTCGGCCCATAGAAGGCAGCAGACCAAGTTCTCTCAGGTGATCCAACGCCAGCTTTCCAGCCATCAAACAAAATTGATGATCACAGACATAATTCTTCACATGATGACACAAAACTTCTGCCAAAGCCAACTCTTCTCCATTTCAGAGTCTCCAAACATTTGAAGCCGTAGAACCAACAGAATGCCCCGAGCGACGCTTCGGATAAGACCAAACAGTGATTCAACAGCCTGGAATGCAGTCCCACCACTGTCACCTCGCTGCTCCTTGACATTCAAGGTGTCGTCGCTCTCAGCATTAGCAGATTACCTTAGATGAGCTGGGCGTGGAACCTGTTTTCCAGAAAATACTGCATCTCGAATGGCAGGGAGGCTTTTTTGATCAATATTGTAGGCTATTATCATGGTGGCCAAGTGCAACAGAAAAGCTGAGGGTTGGCAGCACAACAAAAATAATATGTGATCAATCTAACGTTTTGAACATGTTTCTTAATATACTGGGATGAACAAAAGCAACAGCCGAGAGCTACTGGAAATCTTTTTCCTGCTGTAAGTGATGAAGGTCCCCCACCCTACCACCACACACACATACATACAGGTATCGATCAGTCGTAGGGAGAACAAATTGCCAGAGAGTCTCTGTCTGTCACTGTGATTTCAGAAGCAGCTAAAATGAGAATTGACTCTGCTAGGTGGGACTGTGATGGCCAGCTTGCAGCCAGGCCTCCCAATCACACAGCCAGTCATAAATACTCATTTTCTGTCATTATCTCTCACAGAAGTGTCTCCAAATCGTTCCCAAATGTGTTTGGTATCTTTCCTGCTTGCCTTCTTGGCTCACCCTAGCTTCTTTTTCTAATCTTAGTGGAGTTGAGCTGACTCTCAGCATAACACGTTGAGTGCATTCAAAGAAGCCTGGGGACTTCTGGGGCCGAGCCATTCAGGAAAGCCGGGATGAGACAGAAGGGTTTGGCAGGAGTGACATGAGTCACGCCAGGCCTTGTATTCAAACAGCCAACATAAAAGCGACTGAAGCTTTTTGCTGCTCCCATTTCTCTTCAAAGTAAAATGGCTCAGCAAAAGCGTTCAATTATGTTCATACGAAGGTAAGATTACACTGTGAGGAAGCTGGGGTAATGTAAGTGGTGTATAATCAGGAGACAAGGACACCATAGACTCCATTGGAAGACCTGATTTACTCCCTCAAAACCAGAATGCACACCACAGCATTATGGGTACCGTAGTCCCAAACACTACATCTTCCCTTTCTGAGCTACGAACCAGTTAAAAATACCAAACACATTTTTACACACATTCTTCAGTAGTACTTCCTTTAAGCTTACATAAACTTATTTAGCTCGTGAATTGTTTTTCTTCAAGCCTGCAGACCTTGTTTAGCCTCTGAACGGTTTTACTTTTCACCCTTAGAACCCAGGTTACTTTGTTTTAAAACTCTTATTTATAAGTCCATTCTGGGTGTCCGGGTAGCGTGGCGGTCTATTCCGTTACCTACCAACGCGGGGATCACCGGCTCGAATCCCCGTGTTACCTCAGGCTTGGTCGGGCGTCCCTACAGACACAACTGGCCGTGTCTGCGGGTGGAAAGCCGGATGTGGGTGTGTGTCCTGGTTGCTGCACTAGCGCCTCCTCTGGTCGGTCGGGGCGCCTGTTCAGGGAGGAGGGGGAACTGGGGGGAATAGCGTGACCCTCCCATGTGCTACGCCCCCCTGGTGAAACTCCTCACGGTCAGGTGAAAAGAAGTGGCTGCAGACTACCACATGTATTGGAGGAGGCATGTGGTAGTCTGCAGCCCTCCCTGGATCAGCAGAGGGGGTGGACCGGGACGGCTCGGAAGAGTGGGGTAATTGGACGGGTACAATTGGGGAGAAAAAAAGAGGAAAGTAAATAAATAAAAAGTCCATTCTGTCTGGTGCTATTGAGACTCTCCCTGTCCTAGTCAATGTCTCTTATGTTGGGGCATCCCCAGTGGGACAGAGGTGAACCCTGCTTCACCTTAGCATGCCCTGTCATTCTGTACCCAGTATGGTCTTGGTGTTGCAGTATTATTCACTACTGAGCCTGTGGTGATCCACACTGTCCCATTCTGACCCCTGGAAGTGGTCTAGAACAGTGTCGTAGGTTGTAGTGTGCTGCCTGTTTCGGCCTCCCTTCCTCATCCATTTCTCAGAAGGTTTTTTATTAGGGATGCACATTGATCTGAGGTTGAGGGAGCGTACCACTGCTTTTAAATCAGGGGATAAGGAATGCTACAAAAAATATCCATGTATGACTTAAGGAGAGCCACCAAAGCCTCTAAAAGACAATATAGGGACAAACTGGAAAATGCTATTTTATTCACACCGGCCAGAACGGACCATTTTATTATTAAAAATGTGCATTCCACACAGCCCTAGCCCACTGTTTAAAATAAAGGTACGTTTTATTTTTTGCATTTGTACGCTAGCAAAAGTTAGGCATACTGTTGGGTCTACGATCAGGGGTGCGCAATCTTATCCAGAAAGGGCCGGCGTGGGTTAAGGTTTTTGTTCCAACCAAGCAGTTACACACCTGATCCCACTAATCCACCAGCAGAGTCTCTGCTGAGGAACTTGACTAGGACACAGTGTGTAACTGCTTGGTTGGAACAAAACCCTTCACCCACACAGGCCCTTTCTGGATAAGATTGCCCACCCCTGGAAGATGTTACACAGCCACCTGCCACCACCAGGGGGGGAGGGCTGAAGCCACCCCCCCTTCCAAGGCAATGAATACGATGCCACGTGGACGCTTTCTATGCGTAATTTGTTTACATCAGGTTGCGCAGCACATTATGTAACCAACATGTAGGATACTGTGGTCTCCTGAATATGGTATGCTGCTATGGTATGCACCGCGGTGCAGACAGTTCCATGTGGGATATTCAGACATTCAGCCGGGTTCATCCTCAATAACTTTTGAGCGAGATCATCAATATACAGTAGTCGTAGTCTGGAATCTGACAGAATGAAGAATTCCGACAGTGCGGAAATGACTTAAGTCCTGATCTCCATTTCAGCAGCAGTTCATAAACATGGACTGTGTTGTCCTTGGCTGTAACGCTGTAAAACTCCATTTTACATCCAGGAGTATTAGAATAGTGGCCTCTCTTCGGTCTTCTTCTGTCCCGTGGCCCCTCAGTCTCCAACTTCCACTGTCTCTAGCGTTGTATCTGTTGAACTCAGCCAAGTCAACCAACTCTATGACGTCACAGGTTATATTACTAGATGAAAGGTAGAATGGGGCTTCTTTTTTAGTTTACACGTTTACATTTGTCATGTTTTTATGTAATTGTTGATTATATTTAACTTGACTGACTGCTTCATGTCCACTTTAAAACCGCAGTTCATGAGATGTTGCATTATTTCACCAGTTTGAAATGCGATGACGATGTGGCGACTCCTCTGTTGGACAATCAGTCAATCTTCAGGTAGAACGGGCGTCTGCGTAGTGTGGCGGTCTATTCCGTTGCCTACCAACACAGGGATCCTGGTTCGAATCCCCGTGTTACCTCCGGCTTGGTCGGACGTCCTTACAGACACAATCGGCCGTGTCTGCGAGTGGGAAGCCGGATGTGGGTATGTGTCCTGGTCGCTGCACTAGCGCCTCCTCTGGTCGGTCGGGGCGCCTGTTCGGGGAGGAGGGGGAACTGGGGGGGGGGGAATAGCGTGATCTTCTCCTGGCTATGTCCCCCTGGTGAAACGCCTCACTGTCAGGTGAAAAGAAGCAGCTGGCGACTCCAAAATCTTCAAGTAGAACAGTGTTGTGATATAGTTGGATGTAGGAGGCAGACAGAAACAGACTTGTTGACACTGATTTTCTGGGGCTACAAACAGTACCGGTGTGGGAAGATGGCGGCACAAATTCACGTTTGCAGCGGCCTCACCCAGTACCGCACATGCAGTCTCTTTGTCCAAGTTACGTCAGCGTCTAAATTTGTCTTGGTTTGATGGCTGGGAGAGCTGGCGCTTGATCGGCTGGGAGAGCTTGGTCTGCTGCGTCCTGTGGGCCCGGGGACCACGGCCCTGCCTGGAGCGGCGCCCACTGAGGCGGTCTGACAGGATTCAGGGATACCTGCAGTCCGTTTACTGAAGAGGTCACTTAGATGAGTGATGAACTGTTTCTCTCAATAAGCATTGTGTCCAGATGAACTGATGTTCCTACCTGGATTACGGAGCAAGCATCAAGACAAGACCACCGATGAAAAATGTTTTTCCCTTTTTTTGGAGAAAAAAATGCATCCTGGTACGACAGAGCATGAAGGCCTGTGAGTGTGCGAATAATTACAAAGCATTTGTTTGCTTAGCTTTCACTGTTAATCCTGTGCTGTCCATCAGCAGCTATCTCCACTACGCTTCTGTACTACATCAGCGAGCCGCTCCTCCACATTTCACAACTAATCCCCTCCCTACTGGGACGGGTGGGTGAGACGTCACGGTAAACTGCATTAACAATGGGAAATTCTTTAAGATGAATACCGGGGAGAAGATAAAAAGGAAATTCATCCCTCCATCCCTCCATTATCCAAGCCGTTTATCCCAACTGGGGTGGCGGGATGCTGGAGCCTCTCCCAGCAGTCAAGAGGGAAATAATAATAATATTTATTGATATAACAATTTTCAAAAGCAGCGTTTACAGAGTGCTTTAAAGAAGAGGAAAAAATATATATGCAATAAAATATGGAACACAATGAAGAGAAAATAGGACACAGTAAAATATATGATATAAAGGTAGCAGAAAAATGTCATCAGGCACAATGATGAATTTAAAATAAGAATTAGGATAAGAATGCCAAACCATAAAACTACGTTTTGAGATGCGGTGCGGAAATGGATCGATGAGAGATGCACCTATTCACCGTATCTTCAGGTTGTCCCGACAGGACTTCAAATGGATTTTGGTGAAAAATGTTCATTGTGTCTCCTTGTGTTTTATTGTTTCTCATCTTTCATTGTGGAGCTTCCTCCGTTAAATGGACCGTGTCAGACCAGCCTCCAGGCTTTGTCGTGTTTTAAGAAAATGAACATCACGTCGGTGGCACGGTGGCGCAGTGGTTAACGTGGTCGCCTCACAGCAAGAAACTCCTGGGTTCGAGCCCAGGGGTAGTCCAACCTTGGGGGTCATCCCAGGTCGTCCTCGGTGTGGAGTTTGAAAGAAGGTTCTGGGTTTGAGCCCCGGGATAGTCCAACTTTGGGGGTCGTCCCAGGTCGTCCTCGGTGTGGAGTTTGCAAGAAGGTTCTGGGTTCGAGCCCCGGGGTAGTCCAACCTTGGGGGTCGTCCCGGGTCGTCCTCTGTGTGGAGTTTGCATGTTCTCCCCGTGTCTGTATGGGTTTCCTCCGGGGGCTCCGGTTTCCTCCCACAGTCCAAAGACATGAAGGTCAGGTGACTCACCGTACTAAATTGTCCCTAGGTGTGAATGTGTGTGTGTGTGTGTGTGTGTGTGTGTGTGTGTGTGTGTGTGTGTGTCGGCCCTCTGATGGACTGGCGGCCTGTCTACGGTGTCTCTCCGCCTGCCGCCCAGGGGCTGCTGGGATAGGCTCCAGCATCCCCACGACCCTAAGAGCAGGATAAGCGGTTTGGATAATATTGATGGATGGAACATTATAGTCTGCCAAAGAGCTCATCTGGGAATATCCCTGGGAAAATGGTGATGTGGATGGGAGGGAGGCTGGGATTAAGGAGGATGGCAGGGATGTCCTCTAGACTGGTGCTAATTCCATCTGACATTTGTGTTTCAGATAAACTTGACCTTGTGTGAATGTGTGTGAGAGTGGGTGAGTATGAGTTGTACATTAATAAAGTGCTTTGAGTGGTGCTTAGACTAGAAAAGTGACGTATCAATGCAGTCTTTTTACCATTTTAGTCCCTGAGTAAAAAGGAGAGTTGGACCACAAATCAGCCGACACCTTCCCCTTTGTGTGCAGGCACGCTAGCGGCTCATTACGGAACGACAGTCTGGCACAATGTTCCTATAAAACCATCTTTAAATCCTTAAAACATCTTTCAACACAGCAAGCTACTGATTTACTGTCCTCAAATGATTTCAAAGTGAGCAATTCGAACCCATCCCAGCTGGCTGCATCCCAAACTTTACTCTAACTCCTACTTTTAATGTTTAAGAGTACCAAACAGGTTGGGATAGGATAAAGAGTACACGTAACGTGTATACCAGGATTTCTAGAAAGCCACAACAAGAAAAAAAATCATAACCAGCTCCGCTTGACTTGTGATCCATCCATCCATCCATCCATCCATCCATCCATCATCCAAACCGCCTATCCTGCTCCAGGGTCACGGGGATGCTGGAGCCTATCAAACCGGAGCACCCGGAGGAAACCCACGCAGGCATGGGGAGAACATGCAAACCCCACACAGAGGACGACCCCCAAGGTCGGACGACAACCCCAGCTTGTGATGCTGAGATGACTTGTGACGTGACAGGGAAACCGTCTGGCAGGCATCAAGTCCCTCAACGTCACGTTTGTCCATGTCTTTCAGGGACCGCATGAGGGTTGATGTCAAACCCCAAGTTTTGCTCTGGATGGAAAATCTGGACTTGATGAAACCTGCCGCCTGCCCGTGGTGCAGTAACGTCCTCGTGCCAACACCCCGTCTGCTCACACTGTAGTAAATCTGTCACGCGCCTGCATTATGACACCATTTCAAGGAATTTCATGGAAATGTCCAGGAAAAAGCATCACTGATGATTTTTGACAAATTTGTCAGGTGCATGAAATTAAACAGGCTTTTTTTTGTTTTTGTTTGCTGCTGGACTCAGCTTTACAGCGGTGTCTCATGGGACGACTGAACAGGAGTCTTTAAACAACAACCCCCCCTAGCGTCTCAGTCAGACTGTGTCCATGACTGTCCATTATCTATGACTTCTCTGTGGTGCTGGCCGGCTAGTCTATGGATGGTTACTACCACCTCCGGTAAGTATAGGCTGCTACTTTCTGCAGGCTGAACCAGGAAGTAGATCAGCCATGTCCTCCACCGGTGATCATATTGGACATTTCACATCATAACATCTAACCTTCACTTTGGTTTTCACTTCCAAATAGGTGGTTTAGATAATTGGGTTAAACTGGACTTGTTGAAACATGCTGACCCTCCTGTTCAGTAGTCCCACAAGACACCGTTGGGAAGCTGAGTCCAGCGGTGGACCCGTGTCCAAAATCTACTAAATGAAGTCGGTGAATAAAATGAGATCATAACTGATATATGTATGATGGTAAAAACTACGAAGATAGTAAGACCAGGGGCGTCCGAGTAGTGTAGCGGTCTATTCTGTTGCCTACCAACACAGGGATCACTGGTTCGAATCCCCGTGTTACCTCCGGCTTGGTCGGGCGTCCCTACACACAATTGCGTGTCTGTGGGTGGGAAGCCGGATGTGGGTATGTGGCCTGGTCGCTGCACTAGCGCCTCCTCTGGTCGATGCGCCTGTTCGGGGGGGGGGTTTAGCGCGATCCTCCCACATGCTACGTCCCCCTGGCGAAACTCTTCACTGTCAGGTGAAAAGAAGCGGCTGGCGACTCCACGTGTATCGGAGGTGGCATGTGGTAGTCGCGACTCTAGTAAGACTCGGGATGGGAAAAAAACAAAAACGGAATTGTCCTTTAATACCTTCTGAAACATGAACAATGGACCTGCAAATATTTTAGTTAAAAGTTAATTTAAGTGTATGTAGAAAGTGTTGAAGTTGTGACCTACAATAATCAGCAGTCATATGTCAGGTGAATATATACTGCCATAGAAGACAGCCTTGCCACCGGCCTCCAAATGTGAACATGGTGCTGATATGATGCCAAAGCTTCCAGCGTATTATAGCTAGATTACACCCATTGAGAATGTAGCCCCAAGTTTGTCAACCCCCCCCCCCCCAAGCCCTCATTGATGGGTCAGAACCAAAACGGATTGGCTCATTCACAGTACCAGAGCTGAGTCATTGGGGGGGGGGCTTCTTATTCATGGCTTTATTGCATGGCATAAATTTCCAATAACACAGAACAGCCGGGGTGAACAAATAAAGATGTGGACCTTTATAATGATCATTTAACAACGTCGAAGGAAATATGGTTAAAACGTGCATGTACGCATGATCCTGTCATCAGATGATCCCGAAACCAACCCCAAGAAAAGAGAAATCATTTCAATATACGCTAATTGGATTTTATAAGCAGGTACCTTGTTCTTGTGTGTCCCCGGTGATGCCCGGATTTAACCAATGACGTCAAATCTTTGGTGATAAAGTCTCCAAGTATATGAGAGGAAAGCAAAAGAGTTGTTTCCAAAGAGGCAGAAGATGCAAGTTAGTTTTTTGTCATCTCATGTGATATCAATTAAGCTTTATTGTCAGAGGAAACGTTGACAGGAAGACGTCGTCGGCTGAGGGAAGACAGCCTCTTGAGATCCATAACAGAAATAACGTGAAATGACCACCTCTTAACACCACATTATGTGGTGGTGGCATGTAATGAGTTAAAATCATGGGCTGGCACCATGGAAACAATGCCGATAGAAAACCAATCAGAGGTGGAAAAGTACAAAAATATTGTACTCAAGTAAAAGTACCAATACTTTGATGAAATATTACTCAAGTAGAAGTAAAAGTACTCATCTGAAAATGTACTCAAGTAAAAGTAAAAAGTAGTTCATTTGAAATGTACTTTAAGTAAAAGTTACTTAGTTACTTTCTTTGTGTGGGGTGTGAGGGTAGTAAAAATAGGACAAGGGGTCAAAAATCCATAACTATTTTGTTTTTAATTAAAGAACAAGTGTAACAAATGTAAGCGCAATAACAACAACTTCACAACAACTGAACTTCTTGTTCAGTTTAAGTAGCATCTTAAATTTAACTGAGCTCATCCATTTAGTGGTACAACATTAAACATGCTTACTCTCATGTTTTCTCTCTCTCACACGCACACACTCTCCCTCTCTCTCCCTCACACACACAGGTAAAAAGTACAAAGTAATGCCCACATGATGACGCTCATAAGTGTTGCTACAAAGTCAAACTAACATAAAAGAGCAGCAATATTCCAGAGAGGAATATTGCAAATCAAGGCCACTAGTTTTGTGACACCCTAAATCACCTATAACCTAGTCTACAAACTTCTTGTTCAGTTTAAGCAGCAGCTGATTTTCAAAGTTAGTTGAGCTCATCCTTGCTCGCTTTGCAGTGAACAGTAATCCAGCACAACTGAAAAGCCGCTCGCAGGCAGCTGAAGCAGGCAGGCCAGTGTTGAGTTTCAGAGAGAGTTTTTTTAAATTTGGAAAGGAATTTAGCAGATCCATATCGTTTGGGATACAGGCTAGGTACCCTTCCAACTCCCCTGTACCTTCTGACCTTCTGGACTTCATTGAGGAGAAGAAATCATCTTCATCTGAGGAATGTTGTCCAACTTGCTCCACTTCCACCTCTGCCATCTGGTCAAGGTGTTCGTCTGACATGAGCCAGACCTGTCGAGTGACAAACAACACATTTCTGACAATTAAGACTTGATTAATTTACCAAGAGTGCACCATAATGCATAATGCCTTATAGCACTGACCACATTGTATTGAGTATAAAACAAAGTAGATCTCCAATAAACTGTTGAAAAGCAGTTTATTATAAGATGCAATCATACCTGTTTCTATGACATCAGGCCTCTCTGTCCAGGTGGTCTTGAACTTCGGTAGAAGTATTGCTGCCGCAATCAGTTCTGGGTCCATCATCATCTCACCAAAACGCTTTTGGACACCATCCTGAATGGCTTTGATGAGTGGTAGACACATCTTGGATGAGGTCTCCTGCCTTTTGAGTTTTGCTTGTAGCTGACATATCACTGGAAGAAGCCACCCTAAGTGTGTGTTGATCTCTGACTGAAGTATGTTCAAGGCCTTTACCAGAGGTTTCATCACCGAGCAGTAATCAGTCAGGAAAGCAATTTCTGCTTGAGTCAGCCTGGCATAAATAGAATACAAACAATTGTTAGGAAATCAAGCAGGAAAAGTTAAGTTTCAAGTATGTAAACACACATTCACACTTTCATACTGTTGAAATGCAAATTAAAACTTACGTTTTCAATTTGAATTCTTCACAAATATTCCTGATTGCCTCCTCCCCTTTCTCTTGTATGATCCGTATGATTCTCTCCACAGCCATGAATGTTGAATTCCACCGTGTTTGATTTGGTCGGATGAGCTGGAGTCGGCAATGATCTTCCACAACTTCTGCTGCCATGTATGAACGACCCGTATTGTTCCACATGGCTTGACATTTCCCAAAGGCTGCACGTGATAGTCTCTTGTATGTGTCCATCTTCTTTTCTGCTATCTCAGCATCTGTTGTGGTAACTAAGTTGAGAAGATGGCATGCACACCTTTGGTGTGTAGGAAGTTGGTACTCCAGGCCATTATCTTGCTCCAGGATGCTGAATGTGTCCAGGTAGTTGGCTGTGGGCTCATCATCAATTGAATCTCTGTCCGACTCAGCATCTGATTCTGCATCCTCAGACTGGCTCTGTTCTCCGAAGACACTAAAAGCTTTAACGAAGTTTGAGCTACTATCTGTTGTGGTTCTCACCACTTTGCCCCTAATTCTATACTGACAGTGTATGTCGTCAAGTGCCCCTGCAAGGACATCAAAGGTGTGGGACCCTCTTAACCTCTTACATGCAAGCGCAGCTGATCTCCTCTCAAAGGTTTCTTCATCCACCCAATGACCTGTCACCCCAATAAAACTTTGCTGGTGTGCAGTCCAACAATCTGTAGTGGTGGCAACGTAGCTCACTTTACTGAGATGGGACATGACATTCTTCTTCATCTGAATGGCAGATGCCTGTAATCTTGTCCGGACAGTGGGCCTGGAAATGACCTTGCATTGTGGATTTAGCGTTGTCAAAAGTTCTTTGAACGCAGGTTGTTCAACCAAACTAAATGTATGAAGGCCCTCACATATTAGCCTAATGATGATCTTGTCGATCTTGCCTTGTGGCACATGGCGGTTGCCTCCCACTGTCATGGCATCTTTTATATTTGTTTGCTTGCTTTGACTTGGTGGATTTGCTTGGTGGGTTCGCTTCCCTGGCTTTGCTCGGCTAAAAGCCAACTGTTTCGATGGATGTTTCCTCTGTGAAAAAAAAGAAAAGGGTATTATCAGTACAGGAATCAATGTGGTGCTTATTAAACACACTGAAATTAAAACTTTGATAAATAAAAGTTTTCTATTTCTTTAGTCATCACATTTTGTCTATTACATTGTATTAAGCACAATATGCCACAATCCAGAGGGCATTACAATGCTGCACCCTTCCCAACAAAATCAATGATTTGGATTTGAATGCTAAAATTGAGATTTCAAATCAACATCAAAAGCCAATGTGTTTCTATAGCCTACCAGTATTATGATACAGAGGAAGGAGACATATCAATGCATGTGTAATCATCATAGCTGCTTGCATGCACACAGAGCAACAATCGCCTACTAGTGATCTAATCCCTTGTCGTCGATATGAAGGAGTCAAAACAGTCTTTTCTTGTACTGCCTAGTAGGCGGGGAGCTAGGAGGCCTTACCGTGCAGTCGTGCACCCTCCTTACAATCGAACGAAACCAACTTTTTTTGAAAGGTCTGACCATGCTGAACATGTTAACAAATGTTAACATTGAAAATTTTGGGTTGCACGTCATGTTTCAGGTACTCAATGCATTTCAATGTATTTCCCTCCATTGGCTCTCCACGAGCAAGGAGAAGGTGTGACATCTGTCTCTGCATGTTTAATCACATCTAGAGGACACAAGCTTTTGGAAAATGTATGGTTTCAGTGGTATTATTGGCTTTCCATAATAGTAGAAACCGAAATTTAAAGTCCTTCTACTTGATTTGCCTTGTAAATCGAGTAGAAATAATTTACATTTTGGCCTTTATTATTTAGAAAAAGCCAATAATACCACTAAAACCATACATTTATCACTAGATGTGATTAAACTTGCAAAGACAGATGTCACACTTTCCCCTTGCTCATGGAGAGTCATGTTCCTGTAATTGTAATGCATTTCCAATGGAGGGAAATGCATTGAAATGCATTGAGTACCTGAAACATGAAATGCAACCCAAAATTTTCAATGTTAACATTTGTTAACATGTTCAGCATGGTCAGACGTTTTAAAAAAAAAGTTGGTTTCGTTCGATTGTAAGGAGGGTGCACGCTAAGGCCCCTTAGCTCCCCGCCTATAGCGGAGGAGCGCTGAGTGCCCTGTAATGTTGGTTAGGCAAAGTGCCTCACACTACAACCCTCTCTGTTAACACAGTTGATACATTTGATTTGACTGTAAATTCAAAGACACAATCAAATTGAAACCCGTGGCAATTTCGATGGGGTAACACCGACTATCCATAGCAGCTAAATTTAACCAGTCCACTCAAGACTACTAGCAACTAACAGCTAGCCTTTACACACTCAAGTACCAGGGGCTAGCTGTTATGCAAATTTAGCCAATGTCCTAAAGACTTAAACAGACTGCAAATATACATTACGCGTTTTGTATCTGTTTGAAGTACGATAAACATGCGGATTGTCGGCTGGAGCGAGTTCATTTGGTACTTAATGATGTGTCACGTGTTTGATTATGTTAGCATAGCAGCTAATTAGAATGTGCTGGCTAGCTCTTCTACTGTCAATGGTTGCAGGTGCTAGCATAAAAATGCCCACGAAATGGGGTGAGCCTGGGTTGGCTATATTAAATAAAACTACTAATGAGACAGCAGAAATACTTACCAAAACATGCTTCTGCAGATTTGAAGTGGAGTTGTTGAAAGCAGACAGGTACTTCACTGCTGGGAGGCACATCTTGCACTGCATGATGACGCTGTTGCCTTTCCTATGCTTGAACAAAAAGAAATCTTCCAAATGTGGCCAAGGATTTTTTTCTGCATCTAGTTCTACAGACTTCGATGTTTCAGCTTGAACTTCATCTATTATTTCTAGGTCCGGGTCTTCTGGACCGCAACCGCTGGCCGTGCCTGCTTTGTCGACCTCCATTCTAGCACTAGAAACTAAAAACTTCACGCCCACTAACTTAGCTTGTCCGCGCGCGCCCTCTATGTTCACGCGCCAGTGCTAATCACATCATCATTTGTCACTGTTGGTTCTGGCCATTGGTTTACTGTCTATGGTTCTGGCGCGTATTTTTCCCCTGTGGGTTGAATTGTTATTTTTACTCAGTAACGGATAGGATTTATAAAGTAACTAAGTACAATACTTGAGTCAAAACGTACTCAAGTAAAATACAAAATACCGATTTTAAATTGTACTTAAAAAATACAAAATACACAAAAAAAGTATTCAATACAGTAACGTGAGTAAATGTATTTCGTTACTTTCCACCTCTGCAGGATCCTTTGTCGTGTTGGACACATGAATTCCCTGGTTCAACAACGTCATATAATGGGCAGTGGGTAATGTTGTTTCCTCATCTCATCTCATCTTCAGCAGCTTCTCCGGGGTCGGGTTGCGGTGGCAGCAAGCCAAGTAGGGCACTCCAGACGTCCCTCTCCCCAGCAACGCCCTCCAGCTCCTCCTGGGGGATCCCAAGGCGTTCCCAGGCCAGACTGGACATGTAGTCCCTCCAGCGAGTTCTGGGTCTACCCCAGAGTCTCCTCCCAGTTGGACGTGCCCGGTAAAGCTCCAAAGGAAGGTGCCCAGGAGGCATCCTAATCAGATGCCCGAACCACCTCAACTGGCTCCTTTCAATGCGAAGGAGCAGCGGCTCTACTCCGACCTCCCTCCAGACGTCCGAGCTCCTCACCCTATCTCTAAGGCTGAGCCCAGACACCCTATGGAGGAAACTCAGTTCAGCCGCTTGTATCCGTGATCTCACCCTTTCAGTCACTACCCAAAGCTCATGACCATAGGTGAGGGTTGGAACGAAGATTGACTGGTAAACTGAGAGCTTTGCCTTCCGGCTCAGCTCCCTCTTCACCACAACATTGTTTTCTAGTTTAGAAAACTAAATTCTATTATTTTTATAGTCATTTGACTGAATTTATTATAGTGTCTTAATTACGATTCAGTGAAAACACGGAATTGTGTGTGATATCTGTCAAACACTTGTTTGTGAGTCCCACAAAAATGGATGCACAACATTGGTTCCTCCTCAGTTTTGGTTCCAAATGGAGGAAAAGTTGATTAGTAGAGGTGGATGGATGGACACTGATGTCTGCAGCATAAAAAGTTCAACATTGTCAGAGATTAACTGCCCAACTGGAGCTGACTATGTAATGATAATCAATAATTTATTACCCAAGCCGCTTATCTGAATTCGCCAGCTAGGAGGATGCTGGAACCTATCCCAGCAGTCACTGGGTGGCAGGTGGGAAGACATCCTGGGCAGGCCGCCAGGCCATCACAGGGCCAACACACATTCACACCTAGGGACAATTCAGTACGGCTGATTCACCTGACCTACATGTGTTTGGACTGTGGGAGGAAACCCACAAATGAGAAGAGCAAATCTTTCCATTACAGCCCACACAAGTTTGCTCAAGGGCATACAATCTGAAAGGGGCACAAACTGAACAGATGTTGTCAGGAAACATCACACTGTCAATGTATAAAATGGTGTATAAAATGGAAATAACTTTCGGAGGCTCACCAAAACACCCTTTACTTTTACCCTGGAATGAGAAAATGAGAAAAAAAATGCAATGATAATAATAAACTTTATTTATATCCACGAGTTTCCTGGGGCGGGGGGGGGGGTCACTGGGGAAACGATTATGGGTAATACTTCCGGTGTTCAGCGGAAGCAGTATCACAGACCGGCGGCACTTAACAATGTTACAAAGTTTCAATGTTACATAATGTATTTAAGCACTGATACGCCAATAAGACAGATTTTGGGAGACGAGAGCGAGAAGTGGAACCATTAATTGCAACAACCTGTTATTGTGTATGAATATAAACTGCAGAGAAACCACATTATTCTGTGCTGATGTTCCACAGCCAGCTGTAAGTCAAAAGTCCAAATAGATGGATATAAAAAAGCTTCCTGTCTTCATTCACATCTAACTGGATTTATTCTCATAGATGCTGCTGCAGAAACGTCACTGATATAACTTGTGCTTTACATTATGCTGTGTGTGTGTGGGGGGGGGGCAGCTCATCTCATTGTATTGTGTTGAGGTGTAGTGTAGTGTGGTTATCCCCGGCATGATCTGTCATGTTGTGATGGTTATATAACGTAATGTTGTGTTGCGTTAGCTAGCTCGGCGTACATGTGGATGTGATTCCGAACCCTCCATGGTGTTGTACTTCATGTCTGGCTGTTTTCCGCCCATCAGTCTGATGACAAAGCTCGCCCCATGTGGCCACTAAAGTTACATCCCTCATTGTTTAAGCCAAAGTCCCCGAAAACGAGGATGTACTGTGTTTAACACAAGGAACACACAGTACTGCTGCTGCTGCATGACTCCACCCCGTGCTGGTGCTTCGGGAGGTGCAGGAGGTTAAAATAGAAACTGTAGTGAAATGTTCTCTGAGAAGTTAGCTCAGAGATTTGAATATCAATTTGCCTGACTCACGAAAGGTGCATGTTTGACTATCAGTCCCAACGGAGATGTGATAATCCATGCATGTTGTTTTTAGGGCCTCTCCTGACCTGTACAACCTCCAGGCCATGACGTTGACATACTTCACGCTGCAGCTAACGTTCCTCCACATGTAGCCTATGGAACACATTGCTAGCATACCGGGCCTGGATCATGTTAATCCGGTGCCGGGTCGGTTTACATACTTGAGATGTGAGATGCCGGCTGGTCTCACAGAGTGACAGGCGTAATGTAAGCACTCGTGTTAATGGGTTAACAGTTGAACGCTGATGCCATGGTCAAGCACCACCGTCCAGATGTTAACCCCATTTCAGCCGGTTTCAAACACGGGGTCGGCCGGACACGGCTGAAAGCGCAACTTGGAAACAGGAAAACAAGAAAGTTCCTTTTGTTGCACGTCATGGAAATCACAGTCATCAAACAAGAGGAACCGGTCACAGCCAAACATGTTGTATGGCTGAATCTCAACCTGTTTTATAGATCAAGTCCAAGTTCATCAACAGCTTAAGTAAGTATGGACACACAAGGAAGTTGTCTTGGTGGGATGCTCAACATGAAAACATAAGGGCATGACTATAAAAAGGACAAACTAGAACATCAAACATTAGAAACAAATACCTATGTACCCAAGATCATCAAAATATATATTTAAATTGCAAATAAGGAGTGATTTGTATCACTTGCCAGGTGTGCGTTTGCACATATGGAGAGTTTGTGTTGGATGTCAGAACTTCCAATAGACTGATCTGGAGGTTAGTGTCAGTGAAAAGTTGAGGATAAGAAAAGTTGAACTGAAATACTGAACTGTTGAAAAGACTCATAAATGTTGCAAGAAAAGTTTTCACACTCACCAAACGCTACATTCCTGAAGATTAAATGTAACTATTAACTAAAAAATTTTAAACAAACATTTACATAAATTTAAATATAAATATTAACTATTAAATAAATAAAACTTATTATGAATAAATATTCAAATAAATTTAAATGTAAATCTCAAAATCAAAAACTACATTCCTGAAGACTTAAATGTAAACATTAAATATTTAATTAATATGTTATAAGTATTAAATAAACAAATATTTACATAGATTTATATGCAAATATTAATTATAAATAAATATATATTTAGATAAATTTACATGTAAAAAGTGTCTCAAAATCAAAATCAAATGCAAACAACTGTCCTTTATACCACCTTCTATTGCTGGTGTGTCTATAGCTTATCCTCAAACCTCCACATCCTACAGACTGTAGCGGTGTGTGATAAGGATGGTCGGTGTCTGGTAGGACTTTATAAGGAAAAATGACAGGGGGCATAGTGTTTTCATCTTCATCTTGGCAGCCAGATGAGGAAGAAGGCAGGTAGTGTTGAGTTAGAAGAAGTGAAGATGTTGTGTCTAACCAGCAGCTATGACAGAACAAGCTGGTAGAAGACATTTACCAACACATAGTACTACATCAATAATTACAGCTCAGGTTCTGCCAGGTTGTTGTTATAGTTAATATGTGTATACATTGGTACAATATGTGTATACACTGGTACAATATGTGTATACACTGGTACAATATGCACGTGCTGGATATTACACTTTGAAAAGATGTAGGAGGATTTTTCTTGTGTGAAAGTTTCTGGTAATGTTACACACTGAACTCTGCACACTTCAGTCTGATAAACTGTTCATGTTGCTGACTGCTGCACACACACTCAGAACACACACAGACACACACACACACATACATACACACAAACTCACTTACGCACACAAAACACACACACTCACAGAACACACACACAAACACTCACACACTCATTTAACACACACACACACACACAGTGTGGGAGAGAGACAGTAAAGCGTGGTGAGAAACAGTGGTGTAGGTGTAGAAACAGAGAGGTGTAGGTGTAGAAACAGAGGGATGTAGGTGTAGAAACAGAGGGGTGTAGGTGTAGAAACAGAGGTGTAGGTGTAGAAACAGAGGGATGTGGTGTAGAAACAGGGATGTAGGTGTAGAAACAGAGGTGTAGGTGTAGAAACAGGGATGTAGGTGTAGAAACAGAGGTTTAGAAACAGAGAGGTGTAGGTGTAGAAACAGGAGTGTAGGTGTAGAAACAGAGGGGTGTAGGTGTAGAAACAGGGATGTAGGTATAGAAACAGAGGGGTGTAGGTGTAGAAACAGGTGTAGAAACAGAGGGATGGGTGTAGAAGCAGAGTGATGTAGGTGTAGAAACAGAGGGGTGCAGGTGTAGAAACAGGGATGTAGGTGTAGAAACAGGTGTAGAAACAGAGGGGTGTAGGTGTAGAAACAGAGGTGTAGGTGTAGAAACAGAGGGATGTGGTGCAGAAACAGGGATGTAGGTGTAGAAACAGAGGTGTAGGTGTAGAAACAGGGATGTAGGTGTAGAAACAGAGAGGTGTAGGTGTAGAAACAGAGGGGTGTAGGTGTAGAAACAGAGGGATGTAGGTGTAGAAACAGAGGGGTGTAGGTGTAGAAACAGAGTGATGTAGGTGTAGAAGCAGAGTGATGTAGGTGTAGAAACAGAGGGGTGTAGGTGTAGAAACAGAGGTGTAGAAACAGAGGGGTGTAAGTGTAGAAACAGCGGTGTAGGTGTAGAAACAGGGATGTAGGTGTAGAAACAGGTGTAGAAACAGAGAGGTGTAGGTGTAGAAGCAGAGTGATGTAGGTGTAGAAACAGAGGGGTGTAGGTGGTCTCAGTAAAGTTCCTCGTCTTCAGACGGTCGTGTCTGATGAGCTGCAGTATTTTCATCTCTCTAACTCGTTTCTATTTTATCTTCTCATCACCACATCATCCACCCTGCCTGTAGTGGGACATGGGTGCCATGTTTCAAGTGTTTCGTTTTGCTGTTTGGTGTCTCCAAACTTTTGAAAAGTGGAATTTAAATGGAGTTAATGTTGTTGACAGCGACACAACACAACACTATCACACATTTCAAAGACAAATCCCCGAGCCTCACATCTGCAAACGTGCGTTACACATACAGCAAAGTAAAATCCAATCAAACCAAAGTTCTGCATTTTGGAGGTTTCCATAGTGTGTGTGTGTGTGTGTTTGTGTGTGTGTATACGTAAATATATATATATATATACACACACACACACCAGCCACTTGACGCATGTGGTACATGTCAGTAGGACGGGCTCGTATTATTGTACGTGACAGAAGTTGATGTTCTCACAAGCCAGTTCATCTACATAAGGCCACATGATCGTCATATAAACAGCTTTCAATCAGCCATGCTCGTTACTTTAAAACCCACAGCGAGCCTCTGACTTCAGTGCGAGCTAGCGAATGCACAGCTCTCACATTCCAGCAGAAGAAAGAGGATTATTTTTAAACGTGGATCGAAGCTCTAATAATATTATTACAGCCACGACAGGCCAGCTGGCTGGACAAGAAAAGCAAGATTCATCAACTGGCCTCATGATTTATGCAGGTCTTGATAAATACACCGTACTGTGGTGTCCGCGTTGACCGGTTCGAAACGACCCAGCTCCCGTCCCGGCTGAACTCGAACCCGAGTCTCCTGTATCGGTTTTTATGGCTTGTCCCACTTCACCTCTTTTTTTTTTCCAGTCAGGAGGATAATGGGCGCCTGGCCTTCCCCCCGCGTGCATGGTTTCTCCATCAGAAGCTGCGCCGCTGACCTACTGAGCTCTGGCTTTACAAGAGAGGCAAATAACTCCATCTCCTCCCCGTGTAGTTCCAGCGTCAACACCGATTCTCCTAATGTGTTTACACAGGACGCGCCACTGGACAAACAGGGAATAATGAATAACTATGAATAAATAAAGCTGCAACGGTACGTGAGATCTTCCTGACAACAGGACCGGCCATCACCGGGATCTCCTCATGTGGATGGGTTCATCTACTGGTGGGATGCCAACCAGGGCGACACAGATTTGAGAAACGCAAGAGAGACAATAGCAACAAAGATTAGTTTGTGTACTTCCTGTAAAGCAGGGGTCAAAGTGATGGGGGATGAAAGAGGATGCCATTTTCGATATTCAGTCTATATTAAGATTCAAGATTCAATACTTTACGTTTCCGCTTCCGGTGTCGGAAGATGGCGGCACGAATTCACGTTTGCGGCGGCCTCACCCAGTACCGTCCATGCAGTGTCTTTGTCCAAGTCTGCTTCTAAGTTTGTCTTGGTTTGATGGCTGGGAGAGCTGGCGCTGGATCGGCTGGGAGAGCTTGGTCTGCTGTGTCCTGTGGGCCCAGGGACCACGGCCCTGCCTTAAGAGGAAACACCGAGGGCGGTCTGACAGGATGCGGAAGTGGGGCAAGCTAAGCTAACTGCTAGCCCGTGCAGACCAGCAGGTCCCACAGTCATCCTGGCTGGCGTTCGTTCTCCTGGACAGTGATTTTTTTGTGTAGTTTAGATATATGTGTTAGTTTGTAGTTCTTGGATGTGTGTTTTTGTGTTTGGGTTGCGCTGCTGTGGGCTGGGGGAAATTATGTTTCGTTTCATTTCATGTGCGCAAGTGCATGAAATGAAACGACAAAGTGATTCTGATTCAGATTTCTTGCCATACAACTTAATTGTTAGGAATCTGACTCAGTGTGCTCACTACTGAACACCAAACAGTCACAGCATAACACATAAAAATAAAATAAAAACACATACCCCCTACCCTATAAGATACAACTATGGATGTAAGATGTAGTGCAAAATAAGAATAAAATATCAGGTGTTAACCATTTAGTAAAACACAATAGTGGTTAGTGCTGATGCAGTGATGGGGGGCCGTTTAGCCATTGGATGGTTCTGCAGGAAGTGCTGTTTTCAGGACACGGGAAACAGGACGTCTTAGTGTTTCTGCCCCTCCGGGGCCGTAAATACTAAGACATCCCATTTCCTCAAGAAGAAACTACATTGGAAATGGGGGGGTTGGCAGGGGTGTGTGGAGTCCTGTAGTATTTTTAGACCTTCATGCTGAATGCGGGTGTCGTAGATGTGAGAGATGGGGTCAGTTTGCAGCTGACAATTTGTGAGACGGGAGAAAATAATCCTGTCCAGCTGCTGAGCTGTGGTGTTTCCATGCCACACAGGGAGAGGAACTTCCATCCTCCCTTTCCATCCCCTTCGGATTCATGGTGCTATGTGATACATCTTAATCTGAAGGGTGTATCTTAAGGAAGGCCCCAGGGCTCCAGATGGTGACTAAAATGGTCGCCAATGCGACTAACTTTTTCCATTTTGCGATCACAAAAAAAGTGGCTTACTTAAAAAAAGTGGGACTTGATGATCCAAAATGTGATCAATCAAATGGTTGATTCTGCAACTTTGCAATGTCCAGAAACATTTCTTTGAAAGATTCAAACCTGGATACTCTCTCAGTGCAGGATTTTAACTTTTATATTTCATGTTTCTCTCACCCCGTAAATTTGCAGGTGACACAGTGTCAGGGCAATACTTAAACACACAGATGGTATCTTTTTTTTTTATCATTCTCTCTGGTGATGAAAAAGGGTCGTTTGCAAGCTAACATTTGCTAAGACTGCTATTGTTAATTAGGTTAGATGCACTTAATGTTAAAATTAGCCTTGGTTTTTTTGAACAAGAGCCTGTCCTGATAGTATCATGCATAACCCATATCATAATCCTACATTGTATGTCTAAGATGTAATAAGATTTTACCATGGCCAGACATGTAATCTGGATGTGACCCTGAAGTGGTCCGTGTGGTAAATGATGAATACGGCCCAAATATCACAAAATATATGGGCCACCTTGGGCAAATATGTGGCACACGTGTCATTGCTATTGCTTGGTTCTGGCCCAGATCTGCCAAACAGGAGCAGACTGCCCAAGTGCCATCATTCCTATGTGGGCCGGATGAAGTGTTGGGTGTGGAACGGGTCCGGGCTACACCAATTTTGCTATCTGGGTTGCTCGGTTTGCCCCTCGTGCCACCCCAATAGTGAAAGGAGTGCAACGTGCTAGTGATAAAAGTCGCAGAAAAAGAGACGAAGGAATTGAAAATAAAATTCGAAGAAATGCCATTCACGAAGTTCAGCTCTCAGATTCTACTGATAAAGAAGAGTGGCGTGGATGTGTCCAAGACATGATAATGATACAGCATGTGCAGTTGGTAGGTTGCATTGCAGACGAACTGAAAAGCAGTGTGCTGGAGGAGGCTTTAAAGGCAAATTACATCTCTGTAATAACTGATTGTGGGACAGATGTCTCAGGGCAAGACAATGTCATTGCATACTGTAGGCACTTTATCTGATGGAACAGCTGTGACCCGTCTAGTAGGGTTGGCCGAACTTGATCACAGTCATGCAGAAGGAACCCTAAATACTATCAAGTTGCTGCTTGAAAATGCAGATCCACCCAGTCCAAACTGGTGGGTACACAAAATGAGCACTTTTGGAGCGGATGGCGCAAACGTTAACATGGGGTGCAACAGGGGGAATAGGGGCTTATTATAGTCTAGGGTTAGGACTAAACCGGCTGGCAAAGTGACACTGACATGGTGGTGGTGGGAGATATGGACTCTGAGCCTGAATAAGTAGGAAACAACTAACTGTACTTCGTTGAAAAAAAAGTAAAAAATAAAATAAATAAATATAAGAAGACTGGACATTTAAGTATTTATGGTTATATGACTGCAGTATATTGAACATTGCACATATTGTGTATGTAAAGAATACATTGTGTAGACCAGCGTTTCTCAAACCTACCCTGGAGGACCACTTGTGCTGGTTGTTTTAGATTTCTCCCTGCTCCACCACAGCTAATTCAAATGATCAACTCGAAGCTGCTTGACAACAAACTGATTATTTACATCAGCTGTGTTGGAGCAGGGAGAGGTCTAAAACATACAGGACAAGTGGTCCTCCAGGAGAGGTCTGGGAAACGCTGGTGTAGACTGGAAGGCAGAGCAAACAAAGGCAGATAGTACAGAGGGGAAAGAAAAGGCAGTGCCCTTTAACAATGTAGCATGTGACGTCACTATATTTTGGCTCCTGAAAATTTGATTTGGCTCCTACATATTTGGGGTTTAGAGTCTGTGGCTCCTAGATATTTCTTTTTTCTTTTTCTTTTTTTGCCTGGAGCCCTGAGTCTGTATCAAGAAATATGTTATTCCTATTTACAATATTATTTGAAGGGTGTGGCACAGTGGTTAGCGCGGTCGCCTCACAGCAAGAAGGTTCTGGGTTCGAGCACCGGGGTAGTCCAACCTTGGGGGTTGTCCCGGATTGTCCTCTGTATGGAGTCTGCATGTTCTCCCCGTGTCTGCATGGGTTTCCTCCGGGTGCTCCAGTTTCCTCCCACAGTCCAAAGACATGTAGGTCAGGTGAATCGGCCATATTAAATTGCTCCTAGTATGAATGTGTGTGTATATTGGCCCTGTGTGATGTCCTGGCGGCCTGTCTAGGGTGTCTCCCGGCCTGCCGCCCAATGACTGATGGGATAGGCTCCAGCATCCCCGTGACCCTGAGAGCAGGATAAGCGGTTTGGATAATGGATGGATGGATTCTAAGGGTAACACTAACAAAAACTAAATCTGAGTTCCTTATGTTTTCTGATGCATTAAAAGGTCGGTTCCCATCGATAAGGTTGGAGTAAAACCCATATTTTAGATTATCATCAACTGAGAAAGACACAGACTGTTTATTTTCAGAATTCGTAGGTAGTCACTATGCATGTAAATACACCTCCATTCCATATGGTCACCTAAATCACAGACTGGGCCTTTAATGCGGTACAGAACAGAGTGTTAGCTTGTTTTCTTAAAACAAGGTCTGCTACTTGGGGTAACATAATTTCACTAACTACCAATGTAGTTTCTTGGAACAACCTTAGAATGTTTACATGTGAAATCATGTATCACATATGCAGGTCGACTGAAGGTGTGACTTGTATTTCTTTGCTGTGACTCTTGTGTGCCGTGCCCTAGGTTTTCCTGATGACAAGTCCTGATCAGGTTCTGGCTGTACGGGTGGCGTGGCGGTCTATTCCGTCCTACTAACAGGGGGATTGGCGATTCGAATCCTCGTGTTGCCTCCGGCTTGGTCTGGCGTCCCCACAGACACAATTGGCCGTGTCTGCGGGTGGGAGGTCGGATGTGGGTATATGTCCTTGTCGCTGTACTAGCGCCTCCTCTGGTCCCTTTCCCACACACTACGTCCCCCTGGTGAAACTCATCACTGTCAGGTGAAAAGAAGCAGCTGGCGACTCCACATGCAGTGGAGCAGACATATGGTAGTCTGCAGCCCTCCCCGGATCAGCAGAGGGGGTGGAGCAGCGATCGGGACGGCTCGGAAGAGTGGGGTAATTGGCCAGATACAATTGGGGAGAAAAAGGGTGGGGGGACATCCATTTCATTGGCGTAGTCCTCCACATCATTCAGGATCATTTCAGGGATAAACGAGTTGATTAATAAGTCATATAATACAGCATATCTTCCATTAGTACCGCCTTACAGCATACTCTATAAAGGGTTCGTAGGTAGTCACTAATTGTATTTTTCCCTCCCCTCCTTTTCTCCCCAATTGTACCTTGCCAATTACCCCACTCTTCTAAGCCGTACTTGTCACTGCTCCACCCCCTCTGCCGAGGAGTTTCGCCAGGGGGACGTTGCGTGGAGGATCACGCTATCCCCCCAAACAGGTGCCTCGACCGACCAGAAGAAGCGCTAGTGCAGTGACCAGGACACACACCCACATCCTGCTTCCCACCCGTAGACACTGCCAATTGTGTCTGTAGGGCCGCCCGACCAAGGCGGAGGTACCACAGGGATTCAAACCGGCGATCCCCGTGTTGGCAGGCAACGGAATAGACCGCTATACTACCCGGACGCCGTGACTAATTGTTTTACTAATAGTTAATAATTCATTTATCAAGCACAAATTAGTAACAAGATGTTATAACGCATTAATAAAAAGGGGTTGGAGCCCACATTTTACATTTTATTAAGACGAGAGAGTCTCCATACACGTCCAATCAGACGTGTTGCGAATTCAGGTGGCAGCCGGGAACCACTGCAGCCAGGACGCGAACCCGGGTCACCCGCACCACGGGCGACTGCGTTAACCAGTCAACTAGACGGTCAGACCCGTTAGCCAACGGGATAGCGAGTCTAGTCATCCGTAGTCGTTACACTACCCCCCCTCCTTCGGGAGGCGCGTCCCTGCGCTTCAGCATACCAGCTCCCTCACGCCTCTGGGCGCACGCGCTTCCGATGGCCTCACGGTCTCACCATCCCACTTCTGACACCAATGTAGCGAATTCAGGGGGGCAGCCGGGAAGCGAACCCAGGTGGCCCACACCACGAGTGACTGCACTAACTAGTCAACTATAGGGTCCAACCCGTTAGCCAAGGGCTAACGAGTCTAGACATTCGTGGTCCTTATGATATGACTGGTAAGGACTGTCAGTTACCATCCACAAGAAGCGGCATTCAAATAACACGACTTCAAAATGTGCAGCATAAACACACAAGTGGATTTTCTTGCAACAGCGACGGCAACTCCAGTCCCAGGGGTTGAGTTTAGAGTTGGGCTTAGGTAGGGGTTAAGCTGGTAAGTCAAAGTCCTTTCAATAATGTGTGCATAAATGTCATCATCTCCGCTCATCTCATCTTCAGCCGCTTCGCCGGGGTCGGGTCGCGGTGGCAGCAAGCTAAGTAGGGCACTCCAGACGTCCCTCTCCCCAGCAACGCCCTCCAGCTCCTCCTGTGGGATCCCAAGGAGTTCCCAGGCCATATTTGACATGTAGTCCCTTCAGCGAGTTCTGGGTCTACCCCGGGGTCTCCTCTCTGTTGGTCGTCCTGGACCAGTCTGTGATGCCGGAAGTCGGCACGACCCAGTCCCCACCTTTGCCTGCTTCCCGGCCTGCATTGAACCCTACCCCAGTGCTCATCCCCGCGGGCGGTGGGTCCACGGGGTTTAACTATATTTAATTTATGCGTGCATAAATGAACGTGTATAAATTAGAAATACGCTAATATAACACAATAATATATGTGTTATCAACAACTATGAAGTATTGAGTAACCACTCACAAACCCAGTATAAAGTATGCTGTTTGGTAAAAGTAGTACTCGTCCATTCCCTGCAACTGGCTCTTGTAATGTAAAGTGATACTGGGCTGTTTTTCCTGCAGCGTGCAGCTCTGGATAGGAGGGTGAGCTCAACAGCTGAAATAAGCTTGTTATTCATTCACACTGTGTGTATCACCACACTAGCACACCGCTACGCCAGTTTACAGGATTCTCTGTTCTGTTCAAATTCCCTTTCTCAAGTTTGCTTTGGCCATGCCTGTGTAATGAAAATGACTGCGTGAGCTCATCAGATCACGTTCTCTGACTCAACAGTAGAAGAGAGACTTCATTCGTCTTACAGCTACACATTAGAATGAACACACACATACACACACGCACATACACATGCACACATGCAGGAGGTGGTGGTGGAATAAATGTTCCCTCTGCATTTTTCCCATCCTGCTGAACTCCAGGGGCAGCGGGAGGCTTTTCTCCAGCACCCGGGGACCAATTCCAAGTGGATAAAACACGTTTAATATACTTATATGCTGTAGGGAGAAGAACAAAGCCACTTTATTTTGTCATTGCATTCTTACAATTAATGTGTTCTCTGCATTTAACCCATCCTATTGCATAGGAGCAGTGGGCAGCTGCAGCACCCAGGGACCAACTCCAGCTCTTCTTTCCATTGACTTGCTCAGGGGCAGACAGGAAGGAGTATTAACCCTAACATGCATGTCTTTTTGATGGTGGGAGGAAACCGGAGCACCTGGAGGAAACCCACGCAGACACGGGGGAGAACATGCAAACTACACACAGAGAGGACCTGGGATGACCCCCAAGACTGGACAACCCCAGGGTTCGAACCCAAGACCTTCTTGCTGTGAGGCGACAGCACTAACCACTCTCTATTAGTCCTCCAACCCATACGACCACATAGGTCGTATACCCTCTAATACGACCCACAGGAGCGTGTCGGGACAGTCTCACTATGTATGTTAAACTTCCATACATGACACAGTTAGACAAAGATAGCAGGTTTGCTGTTAATATATCACTGGTCTAAACCTTTGTACCCATGTGTAATCATAAAGCTGTTTTCTACAACCACAATGACTGGTAAGAATACTATTTTGGCCCACTCAGTACAACATTACACCGTGTAGTACAGGTAGATGTACGGTGTTGTGTTGGTGTAGTGTCCGCTTGGAAATAAAAGTGAATACTACTGCCCTAAACCAACGAGCAAGACGGGTTCTGCCGTCTGGCATTTGCTGCTCTGGTCAGCCATTGGTCTTTAGATTATGAAATGGCTTCCGTCCATAACTGTAGTCCACTGACTTCCGGTTTCTACTGCAGCGGTCATACCAGTTTCCTGTTTGTTGGCGTGTGCCTACTGACAATGGCATATTTTTTTCGATGCCCACAAGAGTTACCGTGGATAAATGTCAATGACATGCACCGAACTGTCGACAAAATTTCACCTGCACCTACCAGCAAACGGGTGAAAAGTTTAAAGTTGTACATATCAAGTTACGCCCACAATTATGAGGATGAGGATACTCATCTTCATCAAGTTACATCCACAATTCTGTGTACAATTCTGTGCATGTAGTTGACATTTATCCATGGTAAATCTTGCAGGCATCGTGAAAACGATGCCATGGTCAATAGCACACAGCAACCAACAGGAAACTGGTACGACCGCTGCAGTAGAAACCGGAAGTCAGTGGACTGCAGTTATGCACATTGTACTTTCTGTTGTTCAGCATCCAGTCTTCTCTGAGAAGGAGCTGGATGTACAGAAGCATGTGTTGACTCGGAGCAGATGACCTAAATTCATCCAAACATCAATCCAAAAAGCTCACTGATTATTACAAAGCCATAAAACAAGTTGAAATTCTTGCTGTGGATACAAAGGGCAGAAAGCCAAAGTTGGAGAGAAAAGTGAAATTTTATGACACAGAAGGAAAAAAACAAGCGCAGTAGGACAAAAGTTTGCGGTCACATTTTTTTAGAGCTTGGCGAAGATGATGTCATCTTGCTCCAAGTCAGTTGTAGGTCTCAATCTGAGAGAAGGCCTTCAATTATCAACAACTCCCCACCGTGCTGGCATCTCTGAGAATAAAAGAGGAGAGGAGTCCAGCCCACGTATGCCAAACCCAGCAGATGAGCCTGTGTGGTTTGTGTATCAGCCGACAGACGGAGCGTGTTAGCTGTGGCCAAGCAGAAACACCTGCACTTCGCTGATGTCTCTGTCTCACCATACAAGTCTGCGCTTCTGAGCAAGCGAAGAGCCAACACACCGCTAAAGGCTCCTCTACACTGTGTTTTAGTGCTGTTTTGTTTTTCTGGATCTAAGACATTTTGTTTTTGTGGATCCCCCCCCCCCCCCCGTTGTACCTGTCCAATTACCCCACTTTCCCGAGCCGTCCCCGGTCGCTGCTCCACCCCCTCTGCTAATCCGGGGAGGGCTGCAGACTACCACATGCCTCCTCCCATACATGTGGAGTCACCAGCCGCTCCTTTTCACCTGACAGTGAGGAGTTTCACCAGGGGGACGTAGCGCGTGGGAGGATCACGCTATTCCCCCCAGTTCCACCCCCCCCCCCCGAACAGGCCCCCAACCAACCAGAGGAGGCGCTAGTGCAGCAACCAGGACACATACTCACAACCGGCTTCCCACCCACAGACACGGCCAGTCGGCTCTGTGCATAACTGCAGTCCACTGACTTCCGGTTTCTACTGCAGCGGTCATACCAGTTTCCTGTTTGTCGGCGTGTGCTGTTGACAATGGCATATTTTTCACGATGCCTGCAAGATTTACCATGGCTAAATGTCAACCACATGCACACAACTGTCGACAAACTTTCACCTGCACCTACCAGCTAACGAGTGAAAAGTTTCAAGTTGTACATATCCAGTTATGTCCACAGTTATGAGGATGAGGACACTCATCCTCATCATTTTTTCCACTTATTTCTGATGAGTTTGAGTTTATTAGGGTTCATGCTCACAGTTAACAACTGTATAGAAAATGTACACTAATAAAAACAGAAATATATCAATACATGATTGCACATCATAAAAATATATCTACATACACACATGCACCCATACATTCATACTCATACATACACATTTACAAACACAACCATACACTTTCATACAAGCATGCATACATTTTGAAATCCCATAACAACAGTATACAACACAAACGCAAAGACAACAACAGACCTCAAAGACCTAATCTGTCCATCTTCTGTTCCACTCAGTTCTGTGTTGTACAGTCTGACTGCTGGAGGCAGGGTTGCTGCTTTCAGCCTGTTTCTTCTGCACTGGACGTGCGTGAACTTGTTGCTGTTGCGTAGCAGTCTGTTTGTGTTGTCTGCTCTTGTCTGTGGGAACAAGTCATGGAGTGGATGTTGTGCGTGTGTCATGTCTTTGACCAGCTGAACGACTGCCCGTTCCCTCCTGCTCTGAAGAGACGGTAGTTGCGGTGATGGGTTGCAGCCTCTGCAGATGATTCTGAGGGCCCTTTTTTTGCACCCTCTCCAGCAGTGCAGCCTGGCTTTTATTGCACCCCACCAGAAGGACACTGCCATACTCCAGACGTGGCCTGATCGCAACACTGCAGATGGTAACAAGGTCCAGACACGGTGGGCTGCGTCCGGCTAGAACAGTCAGAAGGTGAAGTCGTTTAGAGGCTTTCCTCACTACTGTTCAATGTGAGTGTCCCCGTTGACGTCAGAATCCAGGTGAAAGCCTAGGTCTAATGTCCCTGAAGCGTCACATGGGTGGTGTGACATGTGCGACCTAACAGGGCCTCATGCGTCTAGGGCCTCGCACCTGGCCTGCAATCCTGCAGTTGTTTTTTTTTTATCTTTTCCCCTTTTTCTCCCCAATTGCACTTGGCCAATTACCCCGAGCCGTCCCGGTCTCTGCTCCGCCCCCTCTGCCGATCAGGGGAGGGCTGCAGACTACCACATGCCTCCTCCGATACATGTGGAGTCACTAGCCACTTTTTTTCACCTGACAGTGATGAGTTTCACCAGGGGGATGTAGCACGTGGGAGGATCACGCTATTCCCCCAGTCCCCCCCCCCAACAGGTGCCCCCACCGACCAGAGGAGGTGCTAGTGCAGCGACCAGGACACATACCAACATTCGGCTTCCCACTCGCAGACACGGCAAACTGTATCTGTAGGGACGCCCAACCAAGCCGGAGGTAACATGGGGATTCGAACCCCGTGTTGGTAGGCAACGGAATAGACCGCCACATATAGTATTTTTTTATGACTGTTCTTGACCCAACATACTTCTAAAATAAATTCCCATGTGTCAATTCCATTATGCATAGTCGAGGTCACATGAAAAAAGTCGAACAAATTATTCAAGTTTTTTCAATCACGATATTGCTTCATTACGCAGTGCGTGCTCCATCTCACTGCTCACTGTGAGGGGGAAGGAGAGGGGAAACAACGCCGGCTGCACGAGAGCGCGACCTATTTCGTAAACAGGAGTCGAGTGCTGAGAAAAGGAAAAAATAAAAATAAGTTAGAATTTCATAAGTCACTGTGAGGATCGCTGGATAAATTCGTCAACACTTCCAGGGATGTGGTGGCTGAGCAGGTGTCCAATTTCACTGTGGCCGTAGGCTGCGTGTAATGACCGCTCGGAAAAACCTGAATGAAACGTGGGATACAGACCTGAAATACTGAACCGTAACATACTGTCATACTTCAACATGTCAAAATAAAGTGACATCTGAGCTGACTTGATGTAAGCCAGTAGTCTTAGTTGATTTTTTTTTTTGTTCCTTTGAAAGAATATAATAGTACAACTGAGCCTATTTCCGCCCACTGCGGGATTCGAACCAGGGTTGTACTGCACCATGAGGCGACATCGCTAACCGATCCGCTAGTGAGTCTTTTTTTTTTGTTTGTAGTTTACAGTAGTCACCCTCTCTCGGAAGCTCGCCCTCACGCTTCTTTATTCCCGCGCTCCGAAGAGACTTATGAGGATCTGCATGCTTCCGGATCCCCCCGCTGCCACCAGTGTAAACGAGCATATTTCCGCCCACTGCGGGATTCGAACCAGGGTTGTACTGCACCATGAGGTGACATCGCTAACTGCTCGACCAAAGGGGACGACCCCCTGGCCATCGGCCAGTGAGTCTTTTTTTTTTTTTTAGTAGTTTACAAAAGCAAAAAGTCATAGGTGAGACCATGTGCATGATGGTGCTGTATTATTCTACTTGTCAAAAATATACTGCACCCAGATTACAGCAGTAGCTGTAGAATAGCCATGTGCTTATGACCATGATTCGTGCACATACATGTCAATGAGCACGTCAAGCTAGCACAGCCCCCCCCCCGCCCCCTTGCGACGGCCCTGGTCACGGGTGCCGGGTCAGTGTCATCATTCAACTCGTCATAAAACGCATCAGTTGTCTCACTTCGACTCACGGATAATAAAGATTTGACTTTTTTCCCATCATACAATATAACGTAAAAAATATGTGCAAGACAACCAAAATCACAGTTATTAGAGGCAATTACCGAGTTACCCTGAAGGAGAAGCTGTTGACTGAGTGTTTGGTCTGTAATCTGACTTTGCCCGGATGATAAATAACACACCATCTCCTTGAATTCTCCCTCTGAACCTTGTCCCACAAACTGTCTTAATTCCCAACCACTTTTCTGCCCAGTGACAAGCAGAGCAGATTTCCATCGCCTGGCCTGGCATTACAGGGGAGGTAATTGAGTGTCAGCTGGCTCAGAACAGACCAGAGTACTTTTTAACACGCATTTATTTCCAACAGGTCATGCTGCCAACACAGAGGAACCGGGTCAAGGAACATCTCTACTCCTCAGCCCAGACACTAAAATGTAATCTCCCCCCCCCCCCCCACACGTTCCTCTGCTTTTTCCATCTTTTCCAACACACATCTTCCTATTCCAAAAGTGTCAGATCTGATGGATCCTCTCAGTGCTTTGGTTGGCAGCCAACCTGGAGAACCAAGGACAGTCATGGATCAGAACCACAGAGCCGCGCTCCTGACCACAATGAGGCTCAAAGGCTTACACCGTGTTACTTTGCCCCAAGATTTTGGTTCAGTTTGCTCTGAGGAAAAAAGGGAACAACCCCCACAGAGACCCCTATCTACTGCCTCTGGTGGAGAAGGTCCCACGACCTGATTCAATAACAGACAAAGCAAACCAGAACTAGTCTACTGCAACTCACCTGTCACTTTCCTCAAAGGTGTGCAAAAAGACTCTTTTCTCGGTTCAGGTCATTCAGAATATAAATCTAGCTCACTGGGATTGTAATTCAGACTGTTGATTGTTTTCATACATTATTTATCTATATACTAAAAATGAGCACCTTCTTTTTAAATGTGTGCCTTTTTGATAAGTAAGAAAGTTGACCAAGATGAGGAGGATGATGTTAAGAGAGACCAAGGGAGAATGCTCTGAGCCAACCATGGCATGTGTCCCAGAGAAGAGCCTTTATATGGCAAAACGTTTCCGAGTTTTCCAGTTGTCCGCACAACCTACTTCCTGTTGGCGGAATTCAAAGCAAACAGACAGCATTTTTGTCTCTGTGGTTTTTAGAGACAAAGTGAGTGCACATCGAGGTTTTCAAGAACATCAACCAGAACCAGATACTGCTGCTCGGCGTTTATACTGAAATAATGAATCCTTTGTAGCACTCCATGTTCTTCTTCTTCTCCAACTCATTTTCTTCTTCTTCTTCTTCTTCTTCTTCTGTATCTCCTCTTCTTTATAACACTCACTGTTCTTCTCTGACTCATTTTCTTATCCTTCTTCTTTAACTGCTCTTCTTTTTCTTCTCCTTCTTTATAACACCCACTGTTCTTCTCTAACTCATTTTCTTATCCTTCTTAACTATTCTTCTTCTTCTTCTTCTTCTCCTCCTCGAACGGTACACAGCTAGGTCAACTAGAGGTCATTAAAATGATTGTCATAAAACTGGAAAAGGTGGCTAATGGAACACAAAAAAGAATAAAATCAATAAAGGATCAATTCAGTCTCTTTTCTTCACGACGAGGACGAACAACACTTGTCTGAGAAATGACATTTGAAGGCCTTTAAACCATTCAGCACTGGAACTGCGTCCATGCTTAAGACCCTTACAACTCATCCCGTATCTGTCAGTACTACTCAGCTAGCCCTCAGGCTCATTTTCAAGACTCTTAACTTACAGCTGCAACCCAACACGTGCCATACAAAATAACAGCATGCTTTCTGCTGTACTCAGAGAGATGGATGGATGGATGGATGGATGGATGGATGGATGTGTCTATGTCCTGTGCGGTCTCATTGCACTGAATAACAGGTCCTGTTTTTCTTTTGACCATGTTTACCTCGCCTCACTGTTAAGGACCAGATATTTTGCCGAGACTCATCTATCATCGTCATACTTGGTGAATGAACAGATTTTAAACAGATCGTTAATCTTGTGTCCGCACTCCTCTGACAGGGGAAAATAAAGGGATCATGTGTAATATGCTTTTACGCTCTGATATGGTCCTTAGCTCGGCCACAACCATGTTCTCAACTCTTTGCCTATTCATATTATTTGCATCTTTTTATTCATTTGTCTGTATTCATTTTTATCCGTAGCACTTTGTAACTTTTTGTTTTGAAAAGTGCTGTAAGAAAAATGTATCATCATCATCATCATCGCAATAATTAGTAGTATCCAGCCATCCATCCATTATCCAAACTGCTTATCCTGCTCTCAGGGTCACGGGGATGCTGGAGCCTATCCCAGCAGTCACTGGGTGGCAGGAAGGGAGACACCCTGGTCAGGCTGCCAGACCATCACATGGCCAACACACACTCACTCACACACACACACACACACCTAGGGACAATTTAGTATGGCCGATTCACCTGACCTACATGTCTTTGGAGTGTGGGAGAAAACCGGAGCAACCGGAGGAAACCCACACAGACATGGGGAGAACATGCAGACTCTACCCTGGGGCTCGAACCCAGGACCTTCTTGCTGTGAGGTGACCGCGCCAACCACTGTGCCACCCGATTAGTAGTATTATTATCATTATTATGCCAATTTCCTGAAGCATAATATGACTAGAAAATATCAGCAGGGGTCAATAGAACATAATTAATCTCTTGTAGCCAGACCTCCAACTCATGACGGAGGTCTGGAGAAGTTCAAGCACAAAAGTTGTTAGAAAAGGGGCTGAGATACGGTTAGCCGTCGTCATATTTTCAACCAATAAAATAACACTACAGAGAACTGAGGGCGGAGCCTGTTGCTTATGTACTGTCAGCAACAACTTATTTGTTCCATGTTAGCGGAACTTTGTTTTGGATGAGATGACAATCGCAAACGCATGAACATTTTTGCCATGTTTACGGCAAAACATTTTAGGGGGGGGGATTTCCCCCCCAAACCTTTTTCTCCCCAATTGTACTTGGCCAATTACCCCACTCTTCCGAGTCGTCCCGGTCTCTGCTCCACCCCCTCTGTTGATCCGGGGAGGGCTGCAGACTACCACATGCCTCCTCCGATACATGTGGAGTCACCAGCCGCTTCTTTCACCTGACAGTGAGGAGTTTCGCCAGGGGGACATAGCGCGTGGGAGGATCACGCTATTCCCCCCAACAGGTGCCCCCACCGACCAGAGGAGTTGCTAGTGCAGCGATCAGGACACACACCCACATCCGGCTTCCCACCCGCAGACATGTGCAATTGTGTCTGTAGGGACGCCCGACTAAGCCGGAGGTAACACGGGGATTCGAACTGGGATCCCCGTGTTGGTAGACAACGGAATAGACCGCTAGGCTACCCGGACACTGGAAACTTTCCATTTTAACAAGAAAAATAAAATCCGTTTCAAGGTAGCTTGTAAACGTATCCTTTATCATTGTTTCTTTCTTCACTGTATCTTAGCAAAGGCAAAGAAAGAAACTTGTTTCTGTCCGTCCTGTAAAACTAACCAGAGTTGTCGTTTCTGGAGGCGAGTGTTTTCAAACGCAAGGCCAATTGAGTGGCTGCCTCATTTGATTCTGGAAGTCTCGTTATCCCAATTTTCTGACTGAGATTTTCTCCAGACCCTCGATGAGATGGAGGTCTGGTCAGCGACAGTTTAAATTATAGTGGTGACAGTTCACTCTGTCAGTTTACAACAAGACAATATGAAACACTAAAGACGGCAGCACCAATAACATAAAAAACATGCAACATCGTGCTGTCAGCAAAACCGGCCAATCAAAATGCCTTTGTCTGCATATCACAAATAAAATCCGCCAGTCACATTTTCAGATTCACACAGTCACAGTTCTGTTATTTATCACACATCACACACTAATTTCAAAGCTTTCCGAGGTGATGGTTAGGTTGTGTGTGCAGGCATCGAGCTACTACTACTTTCGGCTGCTCCCATTTGGGAGCATCCCTAATCCGTATCGTATCGTATCATATCGTATCCGTGGTGAGGTGTGCGGTAGGAATGACAGATGGGTTCAAGGTGGAGGTGGAATTACATCAAGGATCGGCTCTGAGCCCTTTTTTGTTTGCAATGGTGATGGACAGGTTGACGGACGAGATCAGGCAGGAATCTCCATGGACTATGATGTTCACGGATGACATTGTGATCTGTAGCGAGAGTAGGGTGCAGGTTGAGGAGAGCCTGGAGAGGTGGAGGTATGCAATGGAGAGAAGAGGAATGAAAGTCAGTAGGAGCAAGACGGAGTACCTATGCATGAACGAGAGGGAGGAAAGCAGGATGGTGAGGATGCAAGGAGTAGAGGTGACAAAGGTGGATGAGTTTAAATACTTGGAGTCAACTGATAAAAGTAACGGGGAGTGCAGAAGAGAGGTGAAGAAGAGAGTGCAGCCAGGGTGGAGTGGGTGGAGAAGAGCGTCGGGAGTGACAGAAGGGTACCAGCAAGAGTTAAAGGGAAGGTTTACAAGATGGTAGTGAGACCAGCTATGTTGTATGGTTTGGAGACAGTGGCACTGACCAAAAGGCAGGAAGTGGAGCTGGAGGTGTGCAAGCATCGATAAAGTGGAAAAAAGACATTTTCTGGGAAAACAGCATCCTTTATGACTCCATGTTTTGTACAATTGACCAGTGTTCCTAAATATGAAATGTAAAAGACATGTGTCTCAGAACTTGAGCTAGATGGCAAATTCCTGAATGGCATCGCTTCCAAGATGGCGGCCGAGTGAAACAGCTTCTCTAAAGAATCTTTGGTCTGGTTATGCAACATTAGAACATAGTTGAGACCACAGAAAACAAATTCACCCTGTGATCAAAGCAGTTGTCTTGGACGTTCACACGCACACGTTAATACACAAGACCTCATGTTACTTGCTTACTGCCAAGCTAATGGCTGCCTCCGAGACTGACTGCCTTTTGATTATTGTCAAGTAGAGATTGGGAGATGAAAATAACCTGACACAGTGCTGTTTGGTTGTTGTTTGTCTGAATATGTTAATCACAAACAAGAGAAAACATCACATTGTAGATGGCCAGTTAATTTGACTGGTTGACAAAGATGTCAAAAAGTTTTTATTGTTTCTTGGTTTGGCTTCCAGGCTAGCAACCATTTTGAGCGGTTCACACATTTAGTGAAGCACACCCCAACCTTAAGTCCTCATCTTGTCTATATTGATCTGTTGTAGCTATTGACATTGTGGAACAGTTGAGGTAAGCACTCATGTAGAAATTACACATAGCCCCTTTAATATTACAATGGTTTTCTCCCCGTAGCTGTTGGGTAGATGTCACCAGAGGATATTTAGGCGTGGTCAGACGAACAGTGATGATGAAGAAAAAAAAATGTTACATCTTGCCTCAGGTCAAGAACCCTTATATTTTCTGTTGCAGTCATTTAGAGGGCCAAATTTCTGGACAACCAGCTGAGGAGAGGAGGTGCAGCACAATATCTATTGTCTAAATTGTTCTGTAATGTCAACTGGGCTGGAAAACTGGGTTTTGATGTAGGGGAATTCTCTCTGGTTCTCTATATCGCAGGATATTAAAACGCCCTCAGGTCAGTGACACAGACAAGATTTGCTTGTTAGGCTTTATTGGATCCTTTCTTGTGAAGATGGGGGACTTTAAAGCCACTGCTCGGCTCAGTGATTTGCAATTAGACAGCCCTCAAGATGTTCATGACTATAACTATTTCCGTTCCGTACCAGACCATTTGTCATTCCCATCCTTCTGTGTCCCATGGCACAACACAACAGAATTCATAATCAGTTTGTCAATATTGGATATTTTCTCAAAGGTACACCTACAAATATCATTTCAACGTCTTAATTAAAAAATGGTACAAGAAGAGAATCAATCCAGGTTTGGGGGTGTGAGATACAAATGCAGGAAAATGTCAAGGTTGCTTTATTTATCCTTGCGTAGAGGTTGAAATGTGCAGCAGCAAATAGATGCAAAAAAAAGTGCAAGAAACAAAAAAGAAAATCACGATATAATTGTATATCTACAGGAAGGGCACCAGAATGAAAACTTGTCAATTTAAACTAAAGCTACAGGAATTTACACTGCCTGAAAGTATCGATAAAATAGTTCTTAATAGCAATAAACTATCAACAATAGATTAAGTAAAAGAATTACAAAAAGTATGAATAACTACAAGATTTTCATGAGTAGGAGCCAGAAACAAAATGGTCAGAATACAACAGAATGGTTCATCTGGTCTGTTCTGGCTCCACTGTAAAAACCAGGAAGCCAGAACTTTAATGTGAATGTGTTTAACATGGCAGGTCTCACGTCTCGGTTCTCATTTGGTACGGACTAGTCGGGTCTAGGGGGTTCAGCACGCAATACTAGTCCTAACCTGGAGTGTGTAGAAACGATGAAAAACGAGGGAAGAAAAAGAAAGAAGGACTGATTCTAAGACTAGAGAAATAGCCGGGAGGTGGGCTAGCTTACCGAGGTAGCAGGCTAGCAGTTAGCAGGTCCCCCCAAAACGCCTCGGCCATATGGGTCTCAGCTTCCGTAAGCGACGGACTCCGTCTTGGTAGGTTAGCTCAGTATAGGTTGATGGTGTTGAGCTGGAAAAGGTGTGGACTTGTAGTGTCCTGGGTAGCGTGTTCAAAATGGCGTATCCTGAGGTGTATTTATGCAAACTGCCGCCATTCATTAACTCCAGGGGATGCGCCGGCACCTCACAGTGACATCCTCTTATAAACACTGCTTAACCACGCCTCCAATCATTTCCCAATGAAAACCAGTCCAAGTATGTCACAAAAGAAGGGAAAAAGGCAAATATAACCCCTATCACCTCTAACACATTTCTCTGCCTGAAATGATGTTAATGTTCTTTTTCTAACAGCTGTCAATCATCATATCAGTCAGTTAGAGAGAAAAGAGAACGTATCATGACCGTTCATTGTTTGGATTTGTGAAATAAGCTGTAAAATGTCTGTTGACTGGTTGTTTGATGAAAATGAAAAAAGAATAAAAATTCTTTGATTCCTGGACGGCCCTCTGTGTTCAGGGAGTCTCCCCACCTGCCACCTAATGACTGCTGGGATAGGCTCCAGCATCCCTGCGACCCTGAGAGCAGGATGAGCGGTTCGGATAATGGATGGATGAATCCCGGCATCTTTTTTTCTTCTTTCCTGGTCTGGGTATGACAATTTTTTTTTATTGGACAGCATGTTGGTTGCTGCGCCCAGCTCGTACCATGTGAGGACCACATGTCTCGCTATGAAGACAATATGAGATGGCTGCCCTATATCACTTTTTATCGCACAAGTTATAAACAGTTATGACTGTTTATCACAGTCATTCATCTTATCATCATGTGTAGTAAAATGGACACATTCAGAACCTACTTAAACCCTAAAAAAACACAAAGCATGAGAATTATTTTCAAATATCATATTAAACAACCTCAGTCAGCTTGACGCTTGCTGATATTTTCAACACGTCAGTTGACTTGTTTAGCCTGGCCTTTGTCTTGAGCTACTCTTTATTGTTCTGTACATATCTATTACTGACAGTTATTACGATTGATAATATTAATATTAGCCCGTTAAGCCTTTGATTTGTAATATCTCAACCTATTTTTCCTGGTTAGTGGAATTTTTACTTGAATTTTAACCTTTCACCCTTTGTGACAAACCCAGACCTATGAATAACCAGCAGAATAACCTGCGGATCTTAATGGTCGAGAGGGCGCTTACCAGGTCAATAAATCAGAAATGTAACTAGGAGCAAGACCATTTCAACCATAAATGTACCCATATATTTACACAAGGCAACAAAAATGTTTAGTCATTGGATCTTTGGATTTTAAGTTATTAGTAGTTTTAAGTTGGCTATCAGGTAAACGTGGCCTACTGGATCATCTCGACTGCTGCCAGCTTAACTAGGTTTATTTTTAGCCTGGTGGCTAGGCTAGCCGGTTGCTTTTATTGAGGATTTTAAGCTTTTTGCACTTTTACTGACCTTTATGCCAGTTTTCTTACTAATTGCCGGACAACAGACACGGCCATATGTGTGGATTGTCTCCCTACCTTTGCAGGCTGAACTCAGCGAGAAGGACAAGTTAATCCTGGACCAATCATCCATCTGTGGCCACAGTGCAGTCAAAACACCTCTCTCTCCTGGGCAATCAGAGGGGCGCCAGCCCGTCCTGCCCCCCAGACCATACAGCGTTGGCCCAGGACAATGATACCACTATACCGTGGTCTGGAGGTGAAGCGATCCACTCTACAGGCCTCTCTACCCTGGGGGAGGACGTGTGGCTCAGCCTTGGAGCAAAACCTAAAACCCAAGTTTGCTCAACGCCATCCATCCCAGAGCCTTGGGTCCAGGTTAAGAACAGTAAACACCGCCAGGGTAAACACAGCCTCCGACCGCTTTCAAATAAGGCTTTCCAGCTTGGAAATAAATTTCAAGTTTTGGAAAATCCGACCTCCCCTACTCCCCCAGTACTGCTCCTGCTAACCTTCCAGCAAACGGATTTGACATTCTGGACAACAAAGCCCTCCCCCCGCTGACCAGCGCTTCGCATCCAGGGGCGGAACGCTCACTATCGGCTACTGCTCTCCACCCCGGATCTCGAAAAAAAACCTCATCCGTTCAACGTAGGTTGTTGAAGGAGGCAGTGTCCAAACCCTCTGGTAGCTCTAAACTGGCTACCGGTGGCATCCCCCCTGGTGCTGTCCCCGACACTGGCTGGGAGCCCCCGTCCACCAGTGGCTGTGGGTCGGGTGCGCTTTTCTACTGCACCCATTCCACAGCCACCTTCCGTTCTGATTGTGGGTGATTCTATCATCAGGGACGTCAGGTCCAGCAGGGCTGCAACACACTGCTTTCCAGGTGCCAAGGTAAAGGACATTCTTGTAGAACTTCCTAGCCTGCTACCTCAACATACCTTCGTTGAGAAAGTTGTCATTCACGTTGGCACGAAGGACATTCCACGGCAGTAGTCACAGCTTTTCAAATCGGATTTCATGCGTCTTTTTAACTTTCTAAAACTCAGTAGAAGGAAGTTTTTGACTCTGGCCCACCTCCCTCTGGTTGTTTTAGCAGACTTTTACAGCTTCACACCTGGCTTCAGTCGCAGTGCTCTCATTTACAATTTGGTTTTATTGACAATTTTAAACTGTTCTGGGAACGCTCTTCTATTTTTAAACATGATGGGCTCCATCCAAATCGAGCAGGCTCACGAATGCTGGCAGCAAACGTGTTTTATTCCAGTCTACAGCTCGTATGTTCGTGCTATGGACAACATTTGGTACCCGCACACAGGTGCGGACAGTTCCGTCACTAATTGGCATCCACAGGAGCAGAGTGCTTTCAATTTTGGTTCCGCGGTAAACCATACCTCTTCAAGTCCTTTGGTGAGTCTGATCCATCATACTAATGACTGTCATCGTACTAATTCCTGTGATAATAAACCATAGACACAGACCCCGTAATCTCCCCGTAACATACAGGAATCTAAACAATTTATTGCCAGTTCGGACTTCAATTATCAGTCCCCCACAAAGCCAGGCACTTCGGACAATAAAAATGGCTTTATTAAATGCCAGGTCGCTAACTAATAAGTCATTTTAGTTAATGATCTTATAAGTACCCTTAATCTGGACTTCACCCTACTGACCGAGACCTGGCTGGATAGAAATGGCGCAGTCGCGCTCATTGAGACTGCACCTCCTGGCTTCAAATTCATCCAGACCACCAGATCTGATAAGAGAGGCGGTGGAATAGCTGCTGTCTTCTCTGATTCCTACAGCTGCAGGGAAACCCCCCTCAGGGAATTCACGTCATTTGAATACCTCGCGTTTACTACTCACTGAAATGCTTCGATTTTAATAATTACTGTCTATCGGCCACCAAAATCTAAACATGGCTTTCTTGATTAATTTTCAGAGCTAATATCTATGGTTTCCACTGAGTAGGATTGTTTCATCATCCTGGGTGATTTTATGTTCATGTTGACAATCAAACAGACCCCTACGCTAGAAACCTAATTAGCTTACTGGAGACATTTGCTCTCACTCAGCATGTTTCTGGACCCACCCACAATAAGGGGCATACTCTAGACTGAGTCATATCAAAAGGACTTAACATTACTGTACCCTGTGTCATGGATGTTGCTATTTCAGATCACTGTTGTATATATTTCTTATGTGTCTGCTTTTCCTGTACAACAGAAGAACAATGTTTCATTTACAGTAATACAATTGAAACCGTTAAGAAAACTGTAAATGAGTTATCAACGTTCATGGCATCACAAACTGAGGATCTTGTGAAGAACTTCAACTCATCCATCCATCCATTATCCAAGCTGCTTATCCCAATCGGGGTCGCGGGATGCTGGAGCCTATATGAAGTATCTTTCACAACATTGCACCTGTTAAAACTAAAAACGTAGAAAAACAAAAAGCCCCCTGGAGAAACGGAGTGGTTGCTAGGCAGCTTAAGAGATCGTGTCGCCCGGCAGAACGACAGTGGAGGAAGACTAAACTTCAGGTTCACCATGAAATTTACAATGACAGACTGAATAAGTACAGCAAAGAAATTAAACAGGTCAGACAGTCTTTTTTCCCCTCTAAAATCATTAATGAAAATATTAACAATCGTTAGGTGCTTTTCTCTACTACTGATCGACTCATTAATCCACCATCTCAAACCCATCGGAGATGCTGTCCACTGAAAATGTGAACAATTCGCTACATTTGTCAATTCCCCACGCAGATGGGGAGAACATGCAAACTCCACTCGACCCGGGTCGACCCCCAAGGTTGGACTACCCCAGGGCTCAAACTGAGGACCTTCTTGCTGTGAGGCAACCGCACTAACCACTGCGCCATCGTGCCGCCGCAACTGCACACCTGTGTCTCCTACTCAGGTTCCTCAGCAAAGACTTTACTGGTTGATTTGTGGGATCAGGTGTGTAACTGCTTGGTTGGGACAAAAAACTTCCCCCACACTGGTCATTTATGGATAAGATTGCCCACCCCTGCCCCCCTGCTGTAGAGTCTAGAGTGTAGAGCAGGGGGATTCTAGAGTCTAGAGCAGGGGTATTTTTGATATTTTTCATTTCCATCAAGCCATTTTTATTCGAAACGACAAAATTCACATAAAATATGGAAATGATGGAAACACGGTTAGTAAAACAGTGTCAGCTTGGGGACGAGCACTTGGACGGTGCTCTGCAGAAGGCAGGTGTTGCACGCTGGTACCAGATGCTGTAGCTGTTGATGCGTATTAAAACAATAAGTCTCATGGCAAGAGAAATGTCATTCCATTCTGCTTTCTGATGTATTACGATGATCCGCAAATGTCATGTCATATAAACGGGTTTTCTATTATCAACACCGTTTATTGCTCCATTCATTTGTTTTTGCCTATCCTCTCTGCTTTTGTTTCCTCTTGGCCCCTCCCTTCATTCTTATTGGTTGGTGGAACTAGAAGCGACATTGGCTATATTTCAGTCCGGTTTCTGAATAAATTTCAAACAAATAATTAAACGTTAAAAAAACCTTACAAGTCCTCCAACCCCTACGACCACACAGGTCATATACCCTCTAATACGACCCACAGGAGCGTTTCCTAAATTTGGGCCCCTACTGGCGGCAGGAGATATACCACGATACTTTTCGCCTCTGTGTGTTGTGGGTTTTTATCTACTTGTGGACATCCTTTTAACAAGGCCTCATAGACAAGCTAATAAAGGTAAGTAGTCAGTAAATAGCGATAAAAACAATGTGAGAACAATAGTCAGTGCGTTTTTGTGCTGTTTCACCGTCTAGTGTAGTAACTAAGATTGCTATTGGCAGCACGGCCGCTAGAGCTCGCTTAACTTTAAAACGTAACTATAGGTCGTAAGAAGCTGCTTGTACAAACGACCTATGGGGTCGTTTTTTGGTGGAGGACAGTCTCAAAAACCCATGTGAATTAAGGTATGTTTCCATCAGAACCCTGAATATAATTTTACATGTGCATACTGTCATATGTCCTAAACCCAAGTCCTGACCCTAACATAGAACCCTAGAGAACGGAGGAGCGGCTAACATGTCCTCACTCTGATGATTAAAAACTCAAATTGCTCCGGGTGGAGTAGCGGTCTATTCCGTTGCCTACCAATAAGGGGATCGCCGGTTTGAATCCCCGTGTTACCGCCGGCTTGGTCGGGCGCCCCTACAGACACAATTGGCCGTGTCTGCTGGTGGGAAGTCGGATGTGGGTATGTGTCCTGGTCGCTGCACTAGCGCCTCCTCTGGTCGGTCGGGGCACCTGTTGGGGGGGGCTGGGGGGAATAGTGTGATCCTCCCACGCGCTATGTCCCTCTGGTGAAACTCCTCACGGTCCGGTGAAAAGAAGCGGCTGGCAACTCCACATGTATCGGAGGAGGCATGTGGTAGTCTACAGCCCTACCTGGGTCAGCAAAGTGGGTGGCGCAGCGACTGAGACGGCTCGGAAGAGTGCCGTAATTGGCCAAAATTCGATTGGGGAGAAAAATGGGGAAAATTAAAAAAAAACAAAAAACTCAAATTGGTCCTCACAAAGATAGAAGTATACACACACACACACACACACACACAACCCCGCACCTAACTTATTAAAATGAAATTCAAGGTTCCTTATTTCATTTTCAAACAGCTGCAGGGTATATTTCATGTGGGAACACATTAATAATACATCAATAAAGAACATAAAAATATCCTTTCATGTAGATTTGCACTGCTGCTTCTTTAAAGCCAAAACACAACTGTGACTTTCCATCAGAAACGCCATATCTGTGACTTACGCTCATTGTGTTCGTGGTGAGCAAACTTGGACCCAAACCTGGGAATGAAATGGGGTGAGAGGTGAAAGTGGGTTTAAGAGTCATTTGAAATTCATTTTGTAGTCTTTCAGCTCATCTTGAAAAATATTTGAATGAATCATCAGGTACGATTTTAGTCAGTAAAGGTTAACTTTAAGAGCAGTAAAGGGAATTACCTGGAAACACGACAGTAGGTTACGTTTTTATAGTCGACGACAAAACCTTTAGAAATGAAAAAGCTCAATCAGCTATACAATGTACTTGAGAAATAAATGATCAAATATTTAGTATCTATTAATATATTTGTAAAATGTGAATAGTTGCTGAAAAAAGGTTGTCAGCTTGGAAACAGTTCACGTAAGTGTCGGTGCAGTGCCGTGTCACTGTGTTTAAAACCAGGGTACACGTCCTGTAAACTGCTGGTGTAATAGTTTCAATATGAGATGGATCTCTAGGGACTTAAGACAGCCTTGATGAAGACCATCTCCTTATCTGCTGCTCTTTGGACAAATGCTGTTGACCGTTCTTGTTGATGCCGCCTTCCTAAGACCAGTTTCAGACCCAAGCGCCGCCATGCACTATATCTGCCAGATCAATATTTGTCCAATCTTTATGACATGTTCCAGTCGAGGGAATCAGGATATGAAGAGGAGACGTGACGCTGTGGGTCGATGAGTCTGTAACAGCTAAACCCAACAAACCGTAAAAAGGAAAGGAACGAGACAGGTGTCGATCACGTCGAGACCAGTTCAGGATGGAACTGGGTCAAACACCACTGACACGCAATGTCCTCGTTGTGCTGTTCAGAGGTAGAAAGTTTTTTTTCCCCTTTCAGATATTTCTTCAATTAAAGTGGATTCAACTGACATTAAAGACAATGTGAAAAGTCATTCAGAGTGTATCTCGCTTCTGTAATGTGATGTCTCATCTCATCTCATCATCAGCCGCTTCTCCGGGGTTGGGTCGTGGTGGCAGCAAGCTAAGTGGGGCACTCCAGACATACCTCCCCCCAGCAATGCCCTCCAGCTCCTCCTGGGGGATCCCAAGGCGTTCCCAGGCCAGATTGGACTTGTAGTCCGTCCAGTGAGTTCTGGATCTACTCCAGGATCTCCTCCCAGTTGGACATGCCCAGAAAACCTCCAAAGGAAGGCGTCCAGGAGCATTCCTAATCAAATGCCCGACCACTTCAACTGGCTCCTTCCAACGCAAAGGAGCAGCGGCTCTACTCCGAGCTCCCTCAGATGTCCAAGCTCCTCACCCTATCGCTAAGGCTGAGCCAAGACACCTTACAGCGGAAACTCATTTCAGCTGCTTGTAGCTGCGATCTCACCCTTTTGGTCACTACCCAACGCTCATGGCCATAGGTGAGGGTTGGAACAAAGATTGACTGGTAAATTGAGAGCTTTGCATTCTGGCTCAGCTCCCTCTTCACCACAACGGTCCGGTACAATGTCCGTATTACTGCTGATGCTGCACTAAGCCGCCTGTCAATCTCCCGCTCCATCCTATCCTCACTCGTGAACAAGACCCCGAGATACTTGAACTCCTTCACTTGAGGCAACAACTCATCCGCAACCTGGAGGGAGCAATCCACCATTTTCCGGTAGAGAACCATGGCCTCAGATTTGGAGGTGCTGACTCTCATCCCGGCCATTTCACACTCAGCTGTAAACCACCCCAATGCGTGCTTCTGATGAAGTCAACAAAACTACATCATCTGCAAAGAGCAGAGATGCAATTCTGAGGTTCCCAAAACGGACACATTCCTCACCTTGGCTGCACCTTGAGTCAGGGTCAGGGTACCTGGGTTGTTGTATTTTCACAAACGCTGTGTGGCGTTTTGGAGATCTGGCTACAAAAGTGTATAGACTCTCAACTAATTTGAAAAACCAAACAAAATGCTAGCTTGATTTGGCACTCCCCACCAAGACCAAGTTTAGACAGTGGGCATGGGCATGGCAGTGCATGTATAAAGCTTTCTCATTATGGCTCTGAATTTGTGACTGCAGACCCTTGTAGCTTCCACTCATATTTGCAGCTCCATCATACCCTTGGCCCATGACATCTTCCACTTTCCATCCATTCTCCTCAACGACTGTCATTACAATATTCTCCAATTCTTTTCCTGTTGTTCCGATCACATCACAAACTTGTAAAAATAAACCCCTCCTTGATTTCCATCTGATGAAAGTGAACAACAAAGGACACTTGTTCGACATGGGAAACATCAGTTGTGTCATCCAAGAGAATGGAGAATATTTTTGACTCATCCATTTATTTGAGAACAACTTTTCTGACATAGTTGGCAAGGGCCTCGATTGTGTCAATCTGTGTCTTATAGGGCAACGTCAGCATCTGTGTTTATTTTCTGGATGTGGTTGATGTCATCAAGGCGGAATTTAATGGTGGAGTCATATTTAGAAACTAGCTGAACAAGTTCAAGGAAAGTTCCTTTGTTCAAAGATGTACTACTTTCATCATGACCCCTCAACGCTCCATCTTCCTGTGCAAGAAAGTGTGACGTCTACCAGCCTATTCCCTGTTTTGTTGTCGCTCCTGTTCTTTTTTTGGCTCTGCCTTGTAAATCTGCCCTGTCGAAGGCTTCTTCCTGGGGTCTTTGTCTGAAGTTGCTCCATCTTACCATGCTTACCATAACTGCTTCTGTTTTTTATGTTCCTTAATTTTTTTCTGGGCCTTTTTTCCAATCATTAACTCCCACTGTTCTCCAAGTTATTCTATTCTCATACTTTTCATCTTTCAAGACATGTCAGCAACTAAAACAAAAGAGAGGGTTAGGTGGGTATTTATAGGAATGTGGCACGGTTGAGGTGTGGTCCTGCTCCTGAAACTTCACTAGATAAGGCTCAACTCTGGCATGTTGTGAATTTCCATGTTGTTACTCACCACATTCCCCTGCAAGGAGGTGCCATGTTGCGTGACTGAGACCACATGAAGGAAAAGGCAGCAAATGGAAACAGGAGAGTGCTGATGGAAATGATTGACATGAGTTTAACGCTTTGTTTGTTATGAATGTAAAGCTGAGATTTACCCCCCCCCCACACACACACGTCTATGCCATTATCCACCCACAACGACACAGACACTTGCACACATGCATACATAGAGACAGCTAAGCATGAACTTGTATCACTGTGTGTAGTCTGCAAGTGCATAGATGGAGATGTGGGCATGCACATTTAAGCCCCCCACAGACACACACATACGTAATGTAACTTCAACTCTCCTTTTACCTCCTGCTTATGTTTAATATACAATTCAAACAAGATTAAAATCTCTGATTTTCCATGAATACACACATCATCCCAGCATCACAACGTGACCTGCTAAACGACAGCCTGAGAGTTTCAAAATATTCCAGTAAATTATATCAAGCTCATTCTTGTTTTTAGTTGGAGACAACCTGATCCATCAAGACTTCCTCCCGGGCAGTTTGCAGACAGCATACATGTTCAATATGGTGGAAGGGGATTGATACAATATAGTAGTTAACCAGTAGCAAGGTAAAGAGCCTGGGGTGGGGTAGGGGGGTTGGTGATTCAGGATGTATTAAATATGATTAACAAGAGCTGCCGAGTTTTGCCTCTGAAATAAAGTCAAACACGGTCGACTGTTTGAGCAGAACAACACTGTTTGCATTGGAAAATGTCGTCACAAAAGAAAAAAGACCATTTAACTGAGATTACGTCCATTGACCACAATCGATAAATTCTGCTATCCTGACCTGGAATATCTAATGCTTAAGTGCAGAGAGTCCCCAGCTCCAGGTCCCTGGGAGTCACCATCACAGAGGACCTCTCCTGGGCTGACAACACCTCAGCAGTGATGAGTGAGGCACAACAACAGCTTTATTTTCTGAGGAGGCTGAGGAGAGCCAACCTCCCCCAAAAACTGCTCGTCAACTTTTATAGATGCTCCGCCGAGAGCATCCTAACAAACTGCATGACAGCCTGGTGCAGCAGCTGCACCAAAGCTGACAAAAAGCCCTCCAGCGCGTTGTGGAAACAGCACAGGACATTGTTAGCATTGAGCTGCCTTCACTAGAACATCTTCACAGCACTCGCTGTGTGAGGAGGGCTAAGAACATCATAAAAGATATTACACACTCTCGACACCCAGCTCCTCCCGTCAGGTAGGCGCTTCAGATCAAGCCGCACACGCAGAAAGAGACTGAAAAACAGCTTCTTTACCAAAAGCTGTGGCACTAATGAACTCAGACATCTCCTCAATCCAACGAGACTGCTGTGCTGCCACCACTGGGCACGTGCAATATCTGCTTATACATTTACTCACATGTCACATTAAACCACTTCATATCTGTCCACCTCACCTTACTGCATATTTGCTGATGATGCTTAGGCACCTTGTTCGTTGTATTTTATCATTAATTGTATTGTATTTTATACTTTAAATCGCTTGCATTTTGTACTTAAATCGTTTAGACTCTGTACTTTTTATTGTTGCTATTTCATATTTCGGTAACACTTTAGTATGGGGAACATAGTCACCATTAATTAGGTGCTTATTAGCATGCAAATTAGCAACATATTGGCTCTTAATTGGTCATTGTTACGTACTCATTAATGCGTTATTCTGCATGGCCTTATTATACAACCAGTAAGCCATTAACTATGAGTTTTCCCTCTATAACCTCAGAAGTATTGCTTATTAGTAGTACCATCTCAATATGCTTTGCTTAGTGTAGACTTTATAAGGTGGTAGTACCACAAGAAGAGTTATTCTCCCTTACTGACACTTAATGAATATGGTCTGTTCTTACATAACAACACACAAAACTACAAGTGTTCATAGTGTTAAATTACTCTAAATTAAGTTTTTGTTACTTAGCATATGTTCCCCATACTAAAGTGACATCTTGATCATTACTAATTCACTAGTAATTAAGTTTTTTTACTTAGAATATGTTCCCCATACTAAAGTGTTACCCATATTTCTTATCTCTTTCCTGTGTTATTTATCGTCTATTTATTTTCTTATGTCTTATTTATTCGTTGTTTGCACCATTTGAGGTTTGATACAACTGCAGTTACGTTGTGCTTGTGTAGCAGCTATAAGATGGTTACTCACAGACTGAAGAACACCAGTCACACCAGGAATCAGGGTCCATCCATCCATTATCCAAACTCCTCATCCTGCTCCGAGGGTCGCGGGGATGCTGGAGCCTATCCCGGCAGCCACTGGGCGGCAGGCGAGCAATCGGGATCTGCACATTTGTTCTAGAGGAAGTAGCACGGGGCACAGTCGGTTCACACACAGTGGGAGGTCTACACTACATCACAATACGTACGTGTCAGAGGACACGTTTTTGCGAGACCGAAATACGTGTATATGGACATGTATTAGTTGCCACTGGGGCCGCAATCCCGTCTTCTGGCCACTGGGGGCGCAAGAAAAAGGGCGGACAGCGTCATGGTGGCAGCAGCCCTGCAACCAACATAGTAGAAGAATGCGGGAGGTGCGGCAAGACGCAGCACACCGATGAGCGGAAGTGTCCTGCAATGAACAGGAAGTGCAACAAGTGTCATAAAAAGGGACACTGGGAGCGTGTATGTCACTCTAAAGCGGTGACAGACGTCACTGAAGAGGTTAAACAGCTGTACTTTCTGGGAGAAGTTGGCAAAGACAGCAGTCAGGAACATTCGCTCCGCCATCTTTGTTCAATATTTTTGACATTCTATTGCGCCATGACCATGGTCATGACACACCTAGTAGGCTACAGGGCGCCCCTAGCGGCATCCGTGAGACACGTGTCAATGAACACGTATAAGTGACTTGCAGAAGCGTGTCCATACACACGTAAAGAGGAGGAGGCGACCGGTCTGGGGAGGTCGTGTCTCATGGCCCCTGCAGCGAGTCAGGAAACATACAAATGGGTAACATCTCCGGCAGACTTAACTGGATTTAATGGCCGCGATTAGCGACCAAAACCGACGGCGCAACTCACAGACGTGTTAGCGGTGATCTATTGTCACACTTCCACACAGCTGAACCAGGAAAACCTTACTTTTAAACGCGACGGATTAACCGAGGCATAGAGAGCGTTACTACGCGTCTTACCGTTACAAGAGCTGCTCAACTTTTGCCGCCAATTCGCAGCCGCGTCACTCCTGCGTTTCCGGCGCGTCGCCGATTACAATCCCCCTTGCTACAACGGGTAAAGCGGAACTACGTAGTCGTTCGTTAAACATAAAGCGGGTGATATACAGACCACGACAGAAAATATTAAACAAAAGGTTAAAAACTATAAAATGAAGATAACGTCAACCACATATCGACTCAGCTACCCTTGCACAATGACAAATAAAGTCGTTGAACTTCGTGTAAATCAGGTTAAAGAGCCTCACGGTGAACTTGCCTGGCCTAGCGTGAAATCCGCAGCATGTCGTGCATTAGGGGGTCACCGATGCCGCCATCTCTCCTGGATACATCTTAACGGCACCTTTTCTGTCAGGGTGTTGAAACAAAGTTGATTACAGCCAAATAAGAACAATCTCTACTCCTGTATTTTCACAATGTGTGTGGTGTGTGTCTGTGTGAGAGTCTATAAACGGCCAAACTAAAGCACTTGGGGCCTTGATTCGTTTTGGAGGTTATTGGGGATGATCAGGGGCACCTATAAAAAAAATAGCAGAAAATTAAAATATAATTATAATAATTATGCGTAATTATGCAAAATACGCATTTTTCTAAAAATTGCTAAAAAAAACACTTTTTCGGCATTTCAGATGATTCTGAGCATCTTTGATTTTTTCACCTATATAAAAAAAAAATTTCTGGGACTTAGAAATGTTTTGGCATTATGCAAAATATATGCATTTTTGCAAAAATGAACTTATGATCCTCATTTTTTTTGGAGGTGGTAGGTATTGTTCCAGAGAGGACCAGAAAAATAGCAGAAAATTAAAATAATTATATAATTATGCATAATTACGCAAAATATGCATTTTCTAAAAATGGCTAAAACCACTTTTCTCAGCATTTCAGATGATTCTGAGCATTTGGGGGGAGGGAGTTGGAGTGGGGGGGGGTTTAGGGGCAGGGGGAAGGCGGTTAGCTGGCAGGATGAAGAGGAGGGAGACTTAGACGGGTGGATAACCAAACCGCTACATTGTAGCGGGGTTCTTCTAGTACCATCATATTTGACAAATACAATGTTTTTACTGTTTTACGTGCGGTGTCTTTGTCCGCGTCTGTGTCCAAGTTTGTGTTTTCATTTGGTGGCTGGGAGAGCTGGCGCTGGACCGGCTGGGAGAGCCCGGTCTGCTGCGCCCTGTGGGCCCAGGGACCACGGCCCTGCCTGGAGCTGCGCCCGAGGAGGAAACACCGAGGGCGGTCTGACAGGACGCGGAAGCGGGGCAGGCTAAGCTAACTGCTAGCCCATGCAGACCGGCAGTTCCGGCAGTCATCTTGGCTGGCGTTTGTCGTTTTGTTTTGTTTTTTTTGCAGTTTGGGTGTGTTTTCGTCTTTGTGCTGCGCTGCCGTGGGCTGGGGAAACGATATTTCGTTTCATTTCATGTGTGCATGCAAGGGGTAGCCAGGGGTGGCCACGGCCACCCTGATACTATCCCTGGCCCCCCCGCTGGCCCCCCCCCAGCCACGAGTCGCATATGCAGAATATGCTTCTGATTATGCATAATATGCTTCTATCTGATATTTTACATTAGGTGCTGTTCATTTAAATCAATAATGTATATTTTCCTTAACTCTCATATTGACAGTTTTCCACTAGCCTATACAGTACACTACAACAGCATCACAGAGTTCCCGAAATTCAGTCATGGCTTTTGGTTTTGGTGTGCCACCCCAAGATTTTCAGTGCCCCATTTGGCCCCCCCTATGAAACATGTCTGGGGGCGCCACTGCATGTGTGCAGGTTCATGAAATGAACCGACAAATAAATATTCCTGATCCCTGATAGCAAGCAGACATCAACATAACACGTGTAACAGCTGCTACTGAAACATTGGAAGCTGTACAGTGTGGTGACCCACATCTATATATCGAGAGACATTCACCTAAGAGGACGGTGTACCTTTAAGGGAAGAGGCGAGGGGTCAAATAATGCACTTCCGCTTCCGGTTGACAGTCAGTTCAGCGTCGTTGTCAGATGTACGACATGCTAAGTTGGAGCTAGTAAACTACCTCGACTACGTCTACTCTCACGTCTCCTGTCTCGTTGTTTTCTAACTCCACAACAGTAACTAACGGTTACTTCTCCTGTCTCCGTCTTCCGACTACCTTCGCCGGAAGTTACAGGGGAACCGACTTTATTTGGGATCCAGCGCGGAAGTTCCGCTGGCGCTGCCCGCCACTGCCTGGTGCTAGCTAGCTAGCTAAACTCCGGAGCACAACCCAACACGGCTCAATAGTTCACTTCGTCTGAAAATGGCGAGGGCGCCGTCTTCTCTCTCTGGAAACACGTTTAATCCTTCTTCACGGCTGCACACAACGTTGACATAGCTCCAATATATCGCAGTTCTTAGTGATAATATTTCCTTTCACTTGCGCGGAGCTCCCACTACCGTCCGCGCCACACAACAACAACTTCCTCATTCGCCCCTCCCTGCCAACCAATCAGAGCCCGACCCCAGATCTTGCTCTTAAAGCGGTACACCCTTATTTACCAGCATAACACAGCGGTGGCATTGCAGTTATTGGTTGACAGACGTTTAACCATTTTTCTGCAGAGAAATCACCATATCAGCACTTTCTGGTAGAATGTGAGACATATTTTGGCTGAACATATGAGGGGCGATACAAGCCATGATTCATTCTCATGTACATTATCCTTTCACATACATATATTTTCACTCTTGCACACTCACACAGTCATACATTTTCACACATATTCAATTTTTCCCCCTCACTACATGTTGTATCGATTTGCCTTATGTGTTCTGTGGAGTGTTTGTGTTTGAATGTTGCCGCTGCTACACAATAATTGCCCCTCTGGGGACGTATAAAAACTAACTTGCCTTGACTTGATATTCAGATGTACATATGTGACTGCGTTGCTTGCTGTATGTGAGCTGTGTTGGTAGAGGTCCGTACTTCTTACTTTGGTACCGGTGCCTTTCAGAGGACCAGGAGTTGATCCTTGCTGCCTGGTGGCGTGCGGCATGAAAACGGGAAGTAGTGTGACAGAGAAATGCTCTGGCCAGGGTAAACACACAGACACCGCAACACAAACAAGCAGTCAGAACACATTGCAGAGCATTTTTACATTTATATCAACTACCTAATAAAATAAACGTGGAGCCGAGGCCGTGCTGTGTGGGAGAGATAGAGTCTGCAGCACAACAGGAGCCTCAATAAAAAATAAACTGGCGGTCTCTTCTTTCATCTCTCGTTTCATCTGCAGGTAAGCGCTGCGGAGTGACTCCACATTACATCAGCACTTTTACAGTCAAACATTACATTTCAGGGTTGTTTGTACTTTTTTAAACGTCTTAAATTATGTACTATAATTAAACCTTCAATGGTGGATTAGTTTCCCCTCAGAACTGAGAACAGCCACTTCATTAAAAAAAAACTTCTATTAAACCGTCTTTTTAATGGGGCTTTTTCCTCAGGCGAACACTTCTACTTTTTTATTATTATGATTATTTTTTTCAAGGAAAACAACTCGAACTGAACAATTACAGTTGAAATAATCCATGGTATTTCTTTTTAAAAACATTTTAACATCCCCAAATCCCACTTACCCACATGCTGCTCCCCTCTATCTACTCCTACCCCCCCCCCCGCAGGCCTCTTCTCGGAACAGAATTAAACCACATTACAGTAAAAAGGAAACAAAAGAAGAAACACAATTTAGATAAGTAAAAATCAATAAATGAATAAATACATAAATAGGCGAGTAAATGAATAAGGGAATAACTTTTACTTTGAACTGCTGATCAATCATGGGTTCTGGTTGCTCTAATTTAATTAGCTTTATTGCTCTACGGTTTCACTCTTTATATTTGTGCGCATTCGCTTGATGCAAAGTGCACTGCGCCGCACTGGGAGGTGCAGAATGTGCAGAGTGTAAAGCCTGACAGGTGGATGTAGAAGTAAAAGCAGCGACATGACGTACGGTGGGTTTTACGTCACCGGCCTTCCTGCTGCCTTGCTTATCTGCTGTTTCAGTCACAGTGACGTGTGTTCGGGCCTGTTTCAATGGAGAAAAGTCGTCACGGGCCTGTTTGGTATCACTGTGTCCACCACACTGGACGTGGAGCGGAGAAAGCAAAGGAGAGAGTTGTCTGAGGAGATCAGAAAGAAAATAATAGACCAGCATGGTGAAAGCAAAAGGATACAAGACCACCTCCAAGCAGCTTGGTGTTCCTGTGACAACAATTACAAATATCATTGAGATGTTTAAGGTCCATGGAACTGTAGACCTGCCTGGACACGGCCGCAAGAACAAAACCGACCCCAGCTCATTTCTAACATGCACTTGCATACACAAAGAAATGAAACGTCGTTTCTCCCAGCCCACTGTAGTGCAACACAAAAAGCACACATCTTAACAACACGGTCCACTCAGCACAACACAGCCCAAAAAAAAAATCCTCTGTCCAGAGAGCGAAGGCCAGCCAGGATGACTGCTGGAACTGCCGGTCTGCATGGGCTAGCAGTTAGCTTAGCCTGCCCCGCTTCAGTGTCCTGTCAGACCGCCCTCGGTGTTTCCTCCCTGGGCGCAGCTCCAGGCAGGGCCGTGGTCCCTGGGCCCACCGGACGCAGCAGACCAGGCTCTCCCAGCACCAGACCAGGCTCCCCCAGCAGCAGACCAGGCTCCCCCAGCAGCAGACCAGGCTCCCCCAGCAGCAGACCAGGCTCTCCCAGCAGCAGACCAGGCTCCCCCAGCATCAGACCAGGCTCCCCCAGCACCAGACGTGGCTCCCCCAGCAGCAGACCAGGCTCTCCCAGCAGCAGACCAGGCTCCCCCAGCATCAGACCAGGCTCCCCCAGCACCAGACCAGGCTCCCCCAGCAGCAGACCAGGCTCCCCCAGCAGCAGACCAGGCTCCCCCAGCACCAGACCAGGCTCCCCCAGCACCAGACCAGGTTCCCCCAGCAGCAGACCAGGCTCCCCCAGCATCAGACCAGACTCCCCCAGCAGCAGACCAGGCTCCCCCAGCACCAGACCAGACTCCCCCAGCAGCAGACCAGGCTCCCCCAGCAGCAGACCAGGCTCCCCCAGCAGCAGACCAGACTCCCCCAGCAGCAGACCAGGCTCCCCCAGCAGCAGACCAGGCTCCCCCAGCAGCAGACCAGGCTCCCCCAGCAGCAGACCAGGCTCCCCCAGCACCAGACCAGACTCCCCCAGCACCAGACCAGACTCCCCCAGCACCAGACCAGACTCCCCCAGCAGCAGACCAGGCTCCCCCAGCAGCAGACCAGGCTCCCCCAGCAGCAGACCAGACTCCCCCAGCAGCAGACCAGGCTCCCCCAGCAGCAGACCAGGCTCCCCCAGCAGCAGACCAGACTCCCCCAGCAGCAGACCAGGCTCCCCCAGCAGCAGACCAGGCTCCCCCAGCCGATCCAGCGCCAGCTCCCCCAGCCAGACACCTCCCCCGCATCGCACACGACGACACACAAAAACTCTGCACAGTCGACACTAGGCGAGGCCGCCGCCAGACCGCCTTGGTGTTTCCTCTCGGCTACAGCTCCGGGAAGGACCGTAAGCTCTCCCAGCCAATCCAACGCCAGCTCTCCTAGCCATTAAACGAAAAAAAATACAATAAAAAAACTTCACACGAAGGCACAAACTTAGACGTGGACAAAGACACTGCATAGTCGGCACTGGGTGAGGCCGCCGCAAACGCCAGTTCGCACCGCCATCTCCCCACACCGGAGGGATGGTGTGAATGGCAGAAAAAGAACCAACGATAACTGTCAGAGATTCAAGCTGAACTCCATGGTGGAGGCACGCCAGTTTCTGATCAGACCAGCCATCGCTTTTTGAGCCAAAGTGGACCCAGGAGGAATCCACTTTTGAAAGAAAAATATAAAAAAAACAGATTGAAATTTGCTAAAGTACACGTTGACAAGCCACAATCATTTTGGGAGAATGTCCTTTGGACAGATGAATCAAAACTGGAGCTTTTTGGCAAGTCCCACCAGCTCTGTGTGCACAGGAGAATAAAAGAAGCTTTCAAAGACAGGAACATCATACCTACAGTGAAACATGGAGGAGGCTCGCTTATGTTTTGGGGCAGCTTTGCTGCTCCTGGCACAGGGTGCCTTGAATCTGTGCAGGGCACAATGAAATCTCAAGGCCATCAAGGTATCCTGGGGCGAAACGTACTGTCCAGTGTCAGAAAGCTCTGTCTCAGACACAGGTCATAGGTCCTCCGACAGGATAACGACCCAAAACACAGCGCTAAACACACCCAAGAATAGATAAGAACAAAACACTGGACTATTCTGAATCCCATCGATCATTTATGGAAAGAGCTGAAACTTGCAGTCTGGAGAAAGCAGCCATCAAACCTGCGACAGCTGCAGCAGTTTGCTCAGGAAGAGTGGGTCCAAATTACCAGGTGCAGACGTCTCATTGAGAGCTACAGAAAACCTGTGATTGCAGCGATTCCCTTGAAAGGTTGTACAACAAAATATCAGGTTAAGGACCCCATAATTTTTGTCCATGTCATTTTGTTTGGTTTGTATTATTTACAATATCATGTTGAATAAAAAAAAATCAACAGTAAAGTCTGAGTTCTATGGACTAAACAAAGGTGGATGCCAATTACTTTATTTATTTCGGAGAAAATTGCGCTTTCTTCATTTTTCGTTGGGGGGGTACCAATAAATTTGAGCAGGTCTGTATTACACACAGTGGGTGAATGGTACATATGTGCATGTATACGTATGACAGTAGTGTGTGAGGGGGGGACTAGAGGAAGGGACTACAGAGAGGACTTCACAGTCCTGATCACATTGACCTCCGCTGGATACGAGACTGTCCAAAGCTACCAATAATTATCTTATTGGTATCTGTATTTGGCATCGATTCATGTTTGCAGCGGCCTCACCCCGTACCGTCCATGCAGTGTCTTTGTCCAAGTCTGCGTCTAAGTTTGTCTTGGTTTGCTGGCTGGGAGAGCTGGTGCTGGATCAGCTGGGAGAGCCTGGTCTGCTGCATCCTGTGGTCCCAGGGACCCTTCCTGGAGTTGTGCCCGAAGATGTAACACCGGGGGCGGTCTGACTGGACGCGGAAGCGGGGCAGGCTAAGCTAACTGCTAGCCCATACAGACCGGCAGTTCCGATAACACCGAGGGCGGTCTGGCAGCGGCCTCGCCTGGCGTTGACTGGGTTTTTAGTGTCGTTGTGTGGAGTGCGGGGAGGTGTATCGAAGGCTGGGAGAGCTGGTGTTGGATCAGCTAAAGGAGCCTGGTCTGCAACGTCCTGTGGGCCCAAGGACCACGGTCCTGACTGGAGCTGCACCCGAAGAGGAAACACCGGGGGCAGTCGGACTGGACGCGGAAGCGGGGCAGGCTAAGCTAACTGCTAGCCCATGCAGACCGGCAGTTCCGACAGTCATCCTGGCGGGCGTTCGCTCTCCTGGACAGTGATTTTTTTTTTGTTTAGTTTAGATATATGTGTTAGTATGGATATGTGTGTCCTTGTAGTTTTTGTAGTTTCTGGATATGTGTTTTGGTCTTTGTGTTGCACCGCTGTGGGTCGGGGGAAAACCATGTTTTGTTTCATTTCATGTGCGCAAGTGCATGATATGAAATAACGTGTTTGAATTGTGCAAATACTGTCACACTAAGAACTTTTATGTAGTCAAGAAAGTGTTTTCCTTGTATGTTGAAGCAGTGTGGGTGGAAGACGGTGTACATGGAATAATCTGGTGTTTATGTGCATTTGGAAAAGGTGTAAATTCAGATCCAGCTCTCTGTAAACATGAGCTGTTTGCATGGCGCTCGTCTGCTGTAGATCAGCCGTCACGGTGTGTTTTCGGACGGCCGTCTGAGATTAAAGCAACACCGTTGGTCATGTGTGGTGTCAGGTCTGCTGGGGTTCACCCTGCTGGAGACCGTCGGTGCCGACCGAACCGAACCACCTCCAACAACACACGTGTCTGTCAGCAGACGGCCTCACAACACCCCCAGCAGAACAAACCCAGACACAGGGAGAACACACTCAGTCCGTCTGATGTCATCACCAAGTCAAGTTCTCACACCGACAACTTGACCTGACATGGTGGCCCCCGTGACACATAAACATGACATGAATATGTTTTGAAACTGAAGTAATTATTGTCTGCATAAAGGTTTTCCTTTTTCTCTTCATAAAAATCAGTGTTAGTACTAAAAACAGTGCCAATAAAGTCATTTCATGCAAAAGAGTTGAGTAGAAACGTTTTTTTCTGACGAATTCCATGTCAGTATATTTAGGTGTGGTACAAGTTTTGATTTTGATATGCTATATTAATCCCTGTGTGGAAATTCCTCTCTGCATTTAACCCATCCTAGCTGTGTAGCTAGGAGCAGTGGGCAGCCGCTGTGCAGCACCCGGGGACCAACTCCAGTTGGTCCTGCCATGCCTCGGTCAGGGGCACAGACAGGAGTATCAGCTAACCACCGCGCCGCCGTGCCGCACTCCCAAAAGTTCCCAAAAGTACAAAGGAAACTATCTTTGTGCATATAAGGAGCAATATGACACAACTTAAACAGTGGAGAGGGAGACTGATTTACAGAGTATGGACATGTTGCATAGACAGTAGACAGACGATGCAGGATGGCATGATGTATTTTATGCAGGATGGCATGCAGGATGCAGGATGACATGCAGGATGCAGGGTGACATGCAGGATGCAGGATGACATGCAGGATGCAGGGTGACATGCAGGATGCAGGATGCAGGATGCAGGATGCAGGATGGCATGCAGGATGCAGGATGACATGCAGGATGCAGGGTGACATGCATGATGACATGCAGGATGCAGGATGACATGCAGGATGCAGGGTGACATGCATGATGACATGCAGGATGGCATGCAGGATGCAGGATGGCATGCAGGATGCAGGGTGACATGCATGATGACATGCAGGATGCAGGGTGACATGCATGATGACATGCAGGATGCAGGATGTAGGATGACATGCAGGATGCAGGGTGACATGCATGATGACATGCAGGATGCAGGATGTAGGATGACATGCAGGATGCAGGGTGACATGCATGATGACATGCAGGATGCAGGATGCCATGCAGGATGACAAGCAGAATGCAAGATCCAGGATGACATGCAGGATGCAGGATGACATGCATTATATGTTCAACATGCTAGCAAATCCACCTGAATACTTAACATCTGTCATTCAGTGACATTAATATCAACAACAAATGAAAGCAATGGAGACTCATAACAGGTGCGTAGCAGAAACACCGCAAGACTGGAAACATCTGCCATGTTGGAGCACCACCAGTAGATAATGAATTTGCTGCAACTGCTGCGTAGTTTGCTGAGGAATGGCTGGGAGCCGAGTGTTTTTGGGTGGAGGGCCTTCAAACAACATAACTAATACGCTCCTGTGTTTTTCATGGCTGGAATGTGGGGAGCGGAGCACGAGCTGTTCATCTTATTTTAATTGCTCCCATTAAACAACCCCTGCTGATGTTTACTGGGAGAGCAGGAACCTTTAACGTAGGAGCTCGCGGTGTAATGCTAATCTAGGTGGCTCCCCTAGGTTTATTATCGGTGCCAAGTTTTTGTTTATTTTGAATCTTTTCAGCAGATATGGAATTACATTTGCACCGAACCAGTCCAGAAGTTTTATCAGAAAAGTTCAGAGGTCTCCATCACATTCCAGCTGCACCACGATACGTATGTCGACGAATATAACAACATATATAACATTTGTCTAGTGTTTGAGTGAGAATGAGAAAAATACCAAATTAAAAAAGCAAACAAACCGCTCGTGCAAAATGAGATCTTATTAAAGTTTGGAGTATGGTAGGATTACCATTATTCTATTTTCCTAATAATAATCTAAAAGCAGGTGGTGAAATACCGGATGTGTCATGGATGATTATTACATCTTGTAGAGGAATTTCTGACATGATGAGCTACGCAACACGAACCACTTATTAATTTCAGAGTTTTTTCTTTTGCACATGTGGAAAACTTCAATTGTCCTTATATGGCTTTGGCTGAACTGTCTCATAACTACATATCACCTCCCTTCATCACCGGGACACTTGCTGTACGTCCTAACAGAGAGCACAACCGGCACGTGATCAGGGAATTCATCGTGCTGTGTCTCCGGCAGACTCCCCGATGCCCTGCTTTGTTTCCACTTCCCAGCGAAAGCTTCAATGAACAGCTTCATCGCCCCGTGTCTCCTAAAAAACCTCAACATTTAACACCGTCCATGGCGTCACTGCAACCAAACGTCCCAAATGTTCACCTCCCACCTGCCACACTGGTTCACCAGCACCAAATGAAAATGCCAGGGTTGGTAAACGATGAGGCCGTATGCACTCACTGGATGTCAGGTTTTGTATGAAACTGGTGGTGGTTAATGGTCCGCCCAGATAGCATCCGGATGTGGGCCACTTCAGGCAATGATGCGGCACTGATGGTCTTCTTCTGGCCCCGACAAAATGGATGTGAGCCCGAAGTGGCCCACATGTATAACAGCAAATATGGCCCAAATATGCCAAATCAAATGTGGGCCTTTTTTGGCAAAGACGCGGTGCTCTCGGCAACATGTGATCTGGATGTGACCCTGAAGCGGCCCGTGTGGTAAACGGTGAATATGGCCCAAACATCACAAAACAAATATGGGCCACCGTTGGCAAATACGTGGCACATGCGGCATTGCTATGGCTTGGTTCTGGCCCAGATCTGGCAGACAGGAGTGGACCACCCAAGTGCCATCATTCCACGCCGTATGTGGGCCGGATGAAATTGTCGTTTTGGGACGGGTCTGGACCACAGCAATGTTGCTATCTGGGTGGGGATCTGTTCACAACTCCTCAGAACACAGTCAAGTCAAGTCAAGTCAGTTTTATCTGTATAGCTCAATATCACTAATTACAAATTTGCCTCAGGGGGCTCTACAGCATCACAAGATCCTGCCCTTAGACGCTCACATTGGATAAGGAACAACTCCATAAAAAACCTTTAACAGGGAGAAAAAGTAGGAAGAGACCTCAGGGAGAGCAACAGAGGAGGGCTCTCTCTCCCTAGACGTGCAATGGATGTTGTGTGCACACAATTTTACTCAATGCAGCATTGAAAGAGGATGACAGAATTATAATGGAATGATAAGATATATTAAGAATAGGTCGAAATGTTTTCTGTTCTGGTGTCAGCCCCCCAGTCTTTTATAAGCCACCTATTTGATACTGCCTGGGTTCGCTTTGGCACCGTGGTGGATTTCTACAGTTACCATTAATGCTGAGCAGAACACCGACCAGCCAAAACACTGAAACCACTGACAGGGGAAGTGAAGAACAATGACTGTCTCGTTACAACCCACAGAGGAGCTACTGTAGCTCAAACTGCGGAAAAAGTCCATGCTGGCTATGCTAGACAGGCACCAGGACACGGTGCACCACAGCTCGCCTGCCATTAAAACCTTCCCTGGTTGCATGTGTTTATTCAAGAACTCTGTTGTTAGCTATCATCTAACTGAAAGCAAGCAGTAATAGCACTCACCCTACAGGGGTCACCGCTGTGCTCCATTGGTGAAGTTCTCCTCTGGTTCTGAGTTGGTTCAGGCAACTCCATGTACCTTCAGTCTTTCACTTAGTACTTCTTAAGCTTTCTTGTCCCCTTCTCTGTCTTTACTGATCACGCGTTTGTGCGTGTACGTGCGTGTTAAGCCACCAACACACGATGAGCGGTCCGAGAGGTGCTTGGTTGGGCGAAAGCAGCTAGCACCAACAGCTGAACACTAGCTCAAAGAGTATGCTAGCCTAAATGGTATGTCGTAGCTAGCTTTGCTGTTAACAGCAGTATAGGACAGCAAATCCGGTCTCTCTGTCTGATAGCTGACATGTCCTCATGCAATACCTTTCCATTCTAAGTGGTGGTGGTGGGTTGTCTTCTTCTTCTTCTTCTTCTTCTTCTTCTTCTTCTTCTTCTTGTTATTGTATATAGCTCAGGAAATGCAGATGTTTATGGACTCTGTGCATAACTGCAGTCCACTGACTTCCGGTTTCTGCTGCAGCGGTCATACCAGTTTCCTGTTTGTTGGCGTGTGCTGTTGTCAACGGCATATGTTTCGCGATGCCTGCAAGATTCGCCATGGATAAATGTCAACCACGTGCACACACCTGTCCACACACCTTCACCTGCACCTACCAGCAAACGGGTGACAAGTTTCAAGTTGTACATATCAAGTGACGTCCACAACTCATCGTCATAATCCTCACGATCGCGAAAAATATGCCATTGTCAGTAGCGCCCGCCAACAAACAGGAAACTGGTATGACCGCTGCAGTAGGAACCGGAAGTCAGTGGACTGCAGTTATGCACGGAAGCCATTGGTAGCTTTCCTCAATGGCCATGTCCAAATAATCTGGTTCGTACTACATACTTGCATTATATATACTGCATACTAATTGTACCACATACACACATACTGTTCACAAAGTAATATTCCATCAGCACTCGTTTAGTATGCGTCCTAATTACCCTCTGATACCTTACCTTTCCAATTGATCTATTAATCTATTGTGGTCAGTAGAGTCTAAGGCTTCTTTTTTTTTAATGGTCTATGAATTTTCCCACAGCAAACTGTTTTTGGTCTATGTAATTAGTTATTTCTTCAGCTAATTCAATTAATTCAATGAGCGCCAGGATGTGGATCTGTTTGGTCGAAACCCTTACTGGCCATCAGTCAACAGGTTGTGCTTCTCACTGAATGTGTCTATTCTAGCTGCAAGTAGTTTCTCTAGTATTTTGGGGAATTTTGACGATAATGAAATTGGTCTGTAGTTTGTAAATTGGTGTCTGTCTCGGGTGTTATATAGAGGTCTTCACTTTTGCTATTTTCCTTTTGCTTGGAACTTTACCAGAGTGACACAGGACGTGTTATAGATGTGGGTTAGTGGTTCAGCAGTACAGTCGATTACTTTCTGAACTATTGTCATATCAGCATCATTCCAGTCAGGAGACTTCTTGTTCTTGCATTTGTTTGCAATGTCCAGGATTTCCTTCTCCTCTCCCGCTCTAAGACAGATGGAACTTGGATTTCTGTCTGTCCCCATCATCACCACCATTCCCTCTGTGATTGCTTGTGTGTCATTGATTTTTCCTGCCAGTTTTGGGCCACATTTACAAAGAACGTGTTGAAGCCACTGACCACATCTTCCATGTTATATATATATTTGCCTTATCTTATAATTAGTTGCCTTTAAATTGAGTGCTTCTCAACCTGTGCTGCATGGAGGGTTGGTTTTCTGTCTCAATGAATTTACCAACCACTGTTCTGCCGACGAGATTATAGAGTATAGATTAGAGTATAGATTATAGAGTACAGATTATAGAGTATAGATTATAGAGTATAGATTAGAGTATAGAGTATAGATTAGAGTATGCATTATAGAGTACAGATTATAGAGTATAGATTATTGAGTATAAATTATAGATTAGAGTATAGAATATAGAGTATAGATTATAGATTGGAGTATAGATTATAGATTATAGAGTATAGATTATGACTAGTTGATGACTTAATCGATTGTGACTCATGACTATTGCAAACCGTTCTCTTCTCTGACGTCTTTTCTCTCTCTCTGAATGTCTTCTCCTTTCTCTTTCTCTGTGTTTGAATGGTGTCATGTGAGTCTCCCTTGTGTGCCCTTGCAGTGGGTCCTCCTCCCAGGTCTCCGTGGTGATGGTGGTCGCCACTTGGACGTTGCCTGCCCTTCCTCTCCTCACATAATTTTGTTTTACATGATGATGCCGGTCGCGTGGCTCGGGTCCTGGACTGTTCCGGTGGCATCTGGACGCTGCTTGGCATCCTCCTCATCATATTCTTCATAATTGTGTAAACACAACATCTATTGCAGGCTGTCCATCTGGGGGGAGAGATCCTCCTCTGTTGCCCTCCCTGAGGGTTCTTCCTGTTGTTTCTCCCTGTTAAAGGGGTTTGTTTTTTTTAGGGAGCTGTTCCTCATCCGATGAGAGGGGTCTAAGGAGAGGATGTTGTGTTGCTGTAAAGCCCCCCGAGGCAAATTTGTGATTTTGGGCTATACAAATAAAATCGATTTGATTTTGATTTGATATTTATAGTCTTATCATTATCTGTAAAGTGTTGAGGGCAGCTTGGGCTTCCAGACCTTTTCTAATAATGCTGTTCAACACATCCATACACACCTTTGGTGCTGTTTTTATTGGTCTCTAACTCTTTATTGTAGTATTCCTTCTTGCATATCCTCACAATGTTAGTTACTACTACTACTACTACTACTACTACTACTACTACTACTTTCGGCTGCTCCCGTTAGGGGGCGCCACATTGGATCATCTGTTTCCATTTCATCCTGTCCTCTGCACCTTCCTCTGTCACACCAGCCACCTGCATGTCCTCCCTCACCACCTCCATAAACCTCCTCTTTGGCCTTCCTCTTCTCCTCTTCCCTGGCAGCTCCATATTCAGCATCCTTCTCCCAGTATACCCAGCATCTCTCCTCCACACATGTCCAAACTATCTCCATCTTGTCTCTCTTGCTTTGTCTCCAAACCGTCCAACCTGAGCTGTCCCTCTAATATACTCCTTCCTAATCCTGTCCTTCTTCATCACTCCCAATGAAAATCTTATCATCTTCATCTCTGCCACCTCCAGCTCCACCTCCTGTCTTTTCATCAGTGCCACTGTCTCCAAACCATACAACATAGCTGGTCTCACAACCATCTTGTAAACCTTCCCTTTAACTCTTGCTGGTACCCTTCTGTCACAAATCACTCCTGACACTCTTCTCCACCCACTCCACCCTGCCTGCCCTCTCTTCTTCACCTCTCTTCTGCACTCCCCGTTACTTTGGACAGTTGACCCCTAAGTATTTAAACTCATCCACCTTCATCACCTCTCGCAACAGGGGAGAGGGGGGTAATTGGCCGGATACAATTGGTGGTGGGGGGGGGGGTAGAATAAAATAAAATAAAACAAAATAAAATAAACCTTGTGTCCAGATGAACTGATTCAATTTTCTTTGACAACACGGTGTGCTGAGTCTCCATCAGCGGACGTCAGTTCTTACCATACACCCTGCACTCATGTGGACTGAGGAGGAAGTAGCTCAGAGCAGATAAGAGCTAATTCATCAGCAGCTAACGCTAAAGCGTCTAGCCCCAGGGACGTGGTCTAATGGCAAATGTCAGCGAGTGGACTGGGGCTGGTTCTAGTCTGGATCTTAGTGGATCACTGGGAATAAAAAGTCTTTCGGTTCACAGCACTTCACCAGCCCCTCCCAGTCACCAGTGTGGTTGATAATCCCATATAGGTCGCCTGCAGCTGGCCTTGTCGGCCGCTATCGCTGCGGCTCCACCACATATCTGTGGACTCCTTCCAGCACATTTTGTGGTAGATATCAATCCGTCCAAGATGTGCGGTTGAGCCCGAGCCTTCCTTAAAGGGGTAGGAACCCCACGTTTCAGGCTGAATAGAGGCAGTAGTGTGTGGCTGCAGCTCTGACGCCCTCGGGGGGGGGAGGCAGACCGCAGCCAGATGATTAGCCGGCCATCTGGTCTGAGATAGGATCTATAGTTCACATTGATAGATACTCCACTGAATTGTTATAATGCAGTCTGTGGCATTTGGAAAATCCACATCTGACGCATCTAATCCGCTGGAGGGTTGAGCCAGAGTAGTCGGTTGGTGTGCAGGGTCAACACCAGGTGGAGAGACAAGCACTCAGCGTGGACTGTATTCCCCAGTGCAAGTCAAGAAAAGGTGTCCAATATCTAAAAGAGCTGGTGCAGTATTAGCAACGCAGTTTAAACGACAGAAAATACACAACCATAGCAGAACTTCCCATATCCCAGGATCCCTTTTTTTTGGGGGGGGGGGATTCTTACCCCCTTTTCCTCCCCAATGCATCCGTCCAATTACCCCACTCTTCCGAGCCGTCCCGGTCCCTGCTCCACCCCCTCTGCCGAACCGGGGAGGGCTGCAGACTACCACATGCCTCCTCCCATAGATGTGGAGTCACCA
>NC_079216.1:4753019-4754110 GCF_029633865.1 Lampris incognitus | reverse complement strand
TAGACAAGGGGTGGGGTTGATGTGTTGTCAGAGCTTGGTGCGGGTGAGCACCCTGGCAGCTGAATTCTGCACACACTGAAGCCTCTCTAGGGAAAGACATAATTAAAGGTGAATTTGGACGTGGTGTGGTGACCCACATATATATAACGAGAGACATTCACCTAAGAGGACGGCGTACCTTTAAGGGAAGAGGCGAGGGGTCAGATAATGCACTTCCGCTTCCGGTTCACGGTTCAGTGCCGTTGTCGAATGTATGACATGCTAAGTTGAAGCTAGTAAACTACCTCGACTACGTCTACTCTCACGTCTCCTGTCTCGTTGTTTTCTAACTCCACAGTGGAATCACTTCCCAGTCTAATAAGGACAGCGGCCATTTCTGAGACTGCTATGATTCAGTCTCAGGGTCTGACCCCCAAGGTTTCCTAGATATAGGAGCTAGTTTTAGTGCTAAAATGCTTCATAAATTAGGCTGTTCCTCTACCGAAAATGTAGGAATCTTAAAGTTAGGACTGACATGGGCATTATTGTCTGGATTTTCCCCCTAAATCAGTCAGTTGTGAACTGTGTTAAGCTTCAGGATGTGTCATGAATGGCTGGGCCCTGGGGGCCCAGGGACCACGGCCCTGTCTGGAGCTGTGTCCGAAGAGGTAACACCAGGGTTTGACAGAACGCGGAAGTGGGGCAGGTTAAGCTAACTGCTAGCCCATGCAGACCGGCAGTTCCAATAACACCGAGGGCGGTCTGGCAGCGGCCTCGCCTCGCTTGACTGTATTTTTAGTGTCATGTGGAGTGCGGGGAGGTGCGTCGAAGGTGTCTGGCTGAGAGAGCTGGCGTTGGATCAGCCGAGGGAGCTTGGTTTGCTGCATCCTGTGGGCCAAGGTCCACGGCCCTGACCGGAGCTGCACCTGAGGGGGAAACACCGGGGGCGGTCTGGCAGGACGCGGAAGCGGGGCATGCTAAGCTAACTGCTAGCCCATGCAGACTGGCAGTTCCGACAGTCATCCTGGCTGGCGATTGTGTGTAACAAATTGTGTCTGTAGAAACGCCCGACCAAGTCGGAGGTAACACAGGGATTCGAACCCCGTGCGAGA
>NC_079216.1:4738019-4748019 GCF_029633865.1 Lampris incognitus | reverse complement strand
GCACCCAGGTGTGCCTAATGGACAGTCTGCGGTTTACAGTGAAGCTGAGTCCTGGACTGACTGACACCGGCGGGGACGCACGCGGAACACGGAACGGCGGGTCAGGGGCGGAGAAGAGGGTGGGACGCCGGCCCCACGTACAGCATGTGAACCGAGACGCACAACACAGAAGCCGTTCCCTCTGTGGCCTGTCTCCATCCAAACACCCCTCCTGTGACAACAGTAATAACAATAATAATACATTTCATTTGTGGGCGCCCATGGAGGACAAAGACAACGCGCCTTTGCAGAGTACTGGAAGAAATGGAAACGGGTGATCCGCTGTGCGCCCCCTGTCGGGAGCAGCCGAAAGTAGTAGTAGTAAAAACTACAGGAGACTCACCGGCCAAGCGGCTGGAGGGTCGGCCCCTTTAGCCGTGCGGTCAGTGACGTCACCTTGTGGCGCCGTGCATCCGGAACGAATCCCGCAGCGGGCATTGGTTGAGCTACGTTACACTGGTGGCAGCGGTGGGATCCGGAAGCGTGCAGATCCTCATAAGTCTCTTCGGAGCGCGGGAGTGCGCGGCACGAGGGCGCGCTTCCAGGAGAAGGTGACAACTGTTAACTACGGGAGTCTCACTGGCCAGCCGGCTGGGAGGCCGACCCCTTTAGCCGCGCGGTCAGTGACGTCGCCTTGTGGTGCAGTGCACGCGGATCGAATCCAGCAGCGGGCATTGATTGAGTTACAGTAGCAGCGGTAGATTTGTGGGCATCTTTCAGAGCACTCAAGGACACCTTTACAGAACACCCTTAAAAACAAGCAGCGCTGTTTCAGACAGCATAAAATCAAACGTCCTCCCGACTCTGATGTCGGTATTACTGGCACCAGTGGCCACGATGAAGGACTGTTGCACCGGGGTAGGCCAAGACCAGATAGCAGAAGTTGTTGATTCAACACTGAATTATGGTCAAACGGCCGTTTTTGGTTGAGGCTGAGAAATCAGTATTGGTCCAACATTTAATGACAGACACCGTTTGAACGTGCAAGAAAACAATGTTGGATCAACATTGCAGTAAGGGTTAGGCTTTCGGGGCTGAAACGGCAACATTGAATCAATGTTGTTTCAACGTGCACAAGGCCCGCCTGGCTCTGATTGGCTAGACTGCTTTCTCCGCTGGCGCTCAGCGGATCTGAATTGTTTGTCAGTTGATTGACGCACGTCTGCAGCAGAACGTGAGCTCGCCAGGGTCGTTTTCAGAGGCTGCTCGTCAACACGGCCGGAAGAGGGCGGAGCTGACGTACCGTGCTGTTGAGATGGGGAACTTGGGAGATCTTAGGAAGGGCCTCGGTGGTGGTGGTGGAGGGCGAAGCATAAGGTTCTGAACTTTACCTCTAAACTTCTAGGGTTCTAAACTTCTAGGGTACTTCCCCGAAGTGGGCAGCAAGGAAAAGAAAATCAGAACTTAAAAACTACCAGAACGACCGTGGGCGGTCATTTTGACCGCCGCGGCCTTTGAACTCTATATTCTGTCAAGCCTAATACCCAGTTGAGATATTAATACATTTATTTATTTAAACGTCGTCCTCCATGCTCCCCACTGCTGCTGTTAGCACGCATGCCTATACATGTACACATCCGAGTTTGTATATATTTGTGTAAAGTTACACGGAGTTCTGACAAGCGGAGATGAGCTCCATATGTATTCCTTATGAACACGTATATGTACGTGCACGCTCGTGCAAACATGCACACATGCAAAGCACGGACACACGTAAACATACAAACACGGAAACATAACGACAAATACGTGCAGACGCACACAGACACAGTCGTGAGGCCCCCCCCCCCTCTCCCACCAGCCCTCCGCATCACTCCTGGGGGACGTGGGGAGGGGGCCCGGCTGGCCCTCGGCCAGCAGCGCTTCCCCTCGCTCCCGTGGGAAGACGGACCGCATGATGACACATTCCCCCGAACTCCACCATACGGGACACTCAAGGACCCCGAGGTTCCTGTGTGGACTGGAGCTTCGAGTTGCATCGGATCACCACGTGGGCCACCAACCATCCTTAGGAATCGTTTCTACACAGTGTCACGCAAACGCCGGTAAAAGAGGACTGTTCCCAACGTCAGCACATGGATCTGATGAGATTCGGTACGCCGCTGGACGCTCACAGCCGTCTCCCAACATGGTCTTCTGCAGCGGGAGCTTCTGCAGCGGGAGTCTTGTGACTGACGGGTTTAAGGGAACGGGACGGCTGGAATCTGCTGTGGCTGCACTGGAGATAAGCAGATACACAGCCAGTAATGAGAGAGGGTGGATGAGACAGAGAGAGAGAGAGAGAGAGAGAGAGAGAGAGAGAGAGAGAGAGAGAGAGAGAGAGAGAGAGAGAGAGAGAGAGAGAGAGAGAGAGAGAGAGAGACAGAGACAGAGAGAGAGACAGAGAGAGAGACAGAGACAGACAGAGACAGAGACAGAGACAGACAGACAGAGACAGAGACAGAGACAGAGACAGACAGACAGACAAAGGGAGTCAGACAGACTTACAGACAGAGAGAGACAGGCAGACAGAGAGACAGACGGACGGACGGATGGACGGACAGACAGACAGAGACAAAGAGACACAGACAGACGGACAGAGCTAGACAGACAGACAGACAGACAAAGCGAGACATAGACACAGACAGACAGACAGACAGACAGACAGAGAGAGAGTGCACAACAGACAGAGACAGAGATAGACAGACAGAGACAGAGATAGACAGACAGAGACAAAGAGAGACAGACAGACAGACAGACAGACAGACAGACAGACAGACAGACAGACAGACATATGTATGGTTGAACCTTGAACAGAAACATACACATCCAATGAATGACACGAGGTCTTGCAAACCATCCATCTGTCGTTCACTAACTCTCACACACACACACACACGCCATCATACAGAGTAAGCAGGTTATTGAGGTTCACTCCTCGCCATGCTGTGGCCTCCATATTTGGTGGGTGACGTGGAGCAGAAGAGCCGTGTGTTTGATATTCATCTTGACAAAACAAATGCTGAGCTTGAGGAAACACGCCGTCCTTCTCTCTCTGCACCGCAAGTAACATTTAGTAGTTTATCCGTGTCTCGTCTGCACGCCGTTTAACCAAGCTGAGGTTGAGTCGAATGAGGTGCAGGCGGCCTCACAGCCAACCGGAAGTCTGTGGCTCAGGACCATGGACCTGTAGATGGACGTGTAGCTGGGCCTGTAGATCGCCCTGTAGATGGACCTGTAGATGGGCCTGTAGATGGATCTGTAGATGGGCCTGCAGATGGACCAACAGATACACCTGTAGATGGACCTGTAGATGGACCTGTAGATGGGCCTGCAGATGGACCTACAGATGCACCTGTAGATGGACCTGTAGATGGATCTGTAGATGGACCTGCAGATGGACCTGCGGATGGACCAACAGATACACCTGTAGAGGGACCTGTAGATGGATCTGTAGATGGACCTGCAGATGGACCAACAGACACACCTGTAGATGGACCTGCAGATGGACCTGTAGATGGACCTGTAGCTGGGCCTGTAGATCGCCCTGTAGATGGACCTGTAGATGGGCCTGTAGATGGACCTGTAGATGGGCCTGTAGATGGACCTGTAGATGGGCCTGTAGATGGACCTGTAGATGGGCCTGTAGATGGATCTGTAGATGGACCTGCAGATGGACCTACAGATGCACCTGCAGATGGACCTGTAGATCAGCCTGTATGGGCCTGTAGATGCACCTGTAGATGGACCTGCAGATGGACCTATAGATGGATCTGTAGATGGACTTGCAGATGCACCTGTAGATGGAACTACAGATAGACCTGCAGATGGACCTGTAGATGGACCTGCAGATGGACCTGTAGATTGACTTGTAGGTGGATCCGTAGCTGGACCTGCAGATGCACCTGTAGATGCAACTACAGATAGACCTGCAGATGGACCTGTAGATGGACTTGCAGATGGACCTGCAGATGGACCTGCAGATGCACCTGTAGATGGAACTACAGATAGACCTGCAGATGGACCTGTAGATGGACCTGCAGATGGACCTGTAGATTGACTTGTAGGCGGATCCGTAGCTGGACCTGCAGATGCACCTGTAGATGGAACTACAGATAGACCTGCAGACGGATCTGTAGATGGACCTACAGATGGACCTGTAGATTGACTTGTAGGTGGATCCGTAGCTGGACCTGCAGATGGACCTGTAGTTGGACCTGTAGATGGACCTGAAGATGGACCTGCAGATGGACCTGAAGATGGACCTGCAGATGGACTTATAGATGGACCTGTAGATGGACCTGCAGATAGACCTGTAGATGGACCTACAGATGGACCTGCAGATGGACCTGCAGATGGACCTGTGGATGGACCTGTAGATGGACCTGCAGATGGACCTGTAGGGACCTTCTCAGCTGGGCCCGTTTCTTACCCACAGAGCAGTGCTATGTAGGTGTGCTTAAACATGGTGGTCTGTGGGCCCACACAGACACTGCACCTGTTTACTGATCCATCTACTTATTTATCCACTCACTGATTTGTCATTTATTTTGGTCTTAATCCTGCAGATTTTGGTCTGTTTCTGGTTTTTTCCACAGCCAAGTTGTGTTCTTTGTTGTTGACAGACTGGTGGTTTCTACTAATAAAAGACAGACCATAGATCGAACAAGTGTTGTGACGTGTATTACTGTGACTCTACTTGTCTGTCTGCATAAAACAATGTGTGTGTGGCACGGCGGGGCAGCTGTTAGCACCGTCGCCTCACAGCAAGAGGGTCCTGGGTTCCAACCCCGGGGTCGTACAACCCTGGGGGGGTCATCCCAGGCCATCCTCTATGCGGAGTTTGCATGTTCTCCCCGTGTCTGCGGTGGGGTTTCTCCGGCTGCTCCGGTTTCCCCCACCATCAAAAAAGACGTGCATGTTGGGGTCAGTACTCCTGTCTGTGCCCCTGACCGAGGCACGGCAAGACCACCCGGAGGTGGTCCCCGGGTGGTGCACGGCGGCTGCCCACTGCTCCTAGCTACACAGCTAGGATGGGGTACATGCAGAGAGGAATTGCCCCACGAGGATTAACAAAGTATATGAAAACAACAAAAACATTGTTATGATGGAAGTTAAATCCAACCACAGGCCTTCAGGCCTGGACTGCTAGAACGTGAAGCGATAGAGCAGCAGTTGTGGGGTTACCCTTTGACCTGCGGGCTGGTCACGGTGCAGAAAGAGCTCGTATACTCTCGACTGTAGTGAACTGTGTTGGCCGGTTACGACTGAATAACACGAGTCCGTCCGCCCACCCAGTATCCAAGCCGCTTATCCGAGATTGCTCGCTTGCCGTTTGAATTTGGTGTTAAGTCTCATCCATATCAAACACGTGCGAGGGATATAAACGCTCAGATCACGTCATGCTGCAGAGTAAAGAGCTACAAAAAGAGACTTAGGAAGACCTACCTGTTTTATTAGGGTTATTATATGGGTTATTATGGTTCATTCCTTCATGTTACTCATTATAGTGTAATCCGGTTAGTTGCACACAACTATCACTGGATATAATCTCCAATTAATGAGTGGCCTGTAAGTTCAAAAGTGTGCCATATTTCTGTCGTTTTGCATATTTTGGAACATGATGTCGTAGTTTGCAACGCGCAATCTTATATCACACACACACACACACACACACACACACACACACACACTCATACACACACACACACTCATACATACATACACATACACACACACACACACACACACACACACATACACACTCATACACACACACACACACACACACACACACACACACACACACACACACATACACACACACACACTCACACACTCATACACACACACACACACTCACACACTCATACACACACACACACTCATACACACACACACACACTCACACACACACACTCATATACACACACACACACACACACACACACACACACACACACACACACACACACACACACGCGAACTCGGAGGGGTGGGGACTAAACCCTGGCTCTGGCGCGCCGTGGGTGGGTTTGCTCTGCTTTACGCAGGCGCAGCCTGAAACGAGAGCGGGCTTTAAAAAGCGGCCGCAGCGTCCAGAAGTCAAAGGGAGCCCATCGGAGCGGACGTCTACTTCCGGTCGCCACCTGGGCCACTACGGCGGCTTGCTTGCTCGCTCGCTCGCGCGAGCGGCAGCGCAGGAGCCGTGCGGCATGCACACTCCGGACCGCGCGCTGCTCCCGGTCGGGGTCAACCAGTCTCTGGTTTCCGCGCCCGCCTCCGCTTACGACCCGGTGATGGGACCGTGTGAGAACCGGACCGGCGCCTCCCGGCCGAACGACACCGACCCGTTCGCCCGGAATGAGGAGGTGGCCAAGCTGGAGATCACCGTCCTCAGCGTCACCTTCGCGGTGGCGCTGATCGGGAACGTGAGCGTGCTGCTGGCCGTGCACAACACCAAGAAGAAGACGTCGCGGATGCATCTGTTCATCAAACACCTCAGCCTGGCCGACCTGGTGGTGGCCTTCTTCCAGGTCCTGCCGCAGCTCTGCTGGAAGATCACGTACCGCTTCTACGGGCCGGACTTCCTCTGCAGGATCGTCAAACACCTGCAGGTGATGGGCATGTTCGCCTCCACCTACATGATGGTGATGATGACCCTGGACCGCTACATCGCCATCTGCCACCCGCTGAGGACCATCCACCAGCCCACGCGGCGCTCCTACATCATGATCGTCTCCACCTGGATGTGCAGCCTGCTGCTCAGCATGCCGCAGTACTTCATCTTCTCCCTCAGCGAGATCCAGAACGGCTCGGACGTCTACGACTGCTGGGGCCACTTCGTCCAGCCGTGGGGCGTCCGGGCGTACATCACCTGGATCACCGTGGGCATCTTCCTCGTCCCCGTGGCCATCCTGGTGATCTGCTACGGCTTCATCTGCCACAGCATCTGGAAGAACGTCAAGTACAAGACGAGGAAGACGGCGGCGGGGGGAGCCGGGGCCAAGAACGGGCTGATCGGGAAGAACGCGGTGAGCAGCGTCACCAACATATCGAGGGCCAAGATGAGGACGGTGAAGATGACTTTCGTCATCGTGTTGGCTTACGTCGTGTGCTGGGCGCCGTTTTTCGTGGTGCAGATGTGGTCTGTGTGGGACGAGAGTTTCCAGTGGGACGGTAAGTGGTTTCACACCCCCCCCCCCCCATCAAACGTTCACCTCCGGGTTTGCTGAAGAACGCGCACGAACAAAACATCCATCCATCCGTTATCCAAACCCCTTCTCCTGCTGCCAGGGTCGTATTTTTAGTTTACTTGTGGGGGGGGGGGGACCCCATGTTGAGCGTCATTCTTAAAAAAGAAAAGATCGCGTGACTGTCAGATAAGTTGCCTGACTGCGATCAACGCAGCACGGGGAAGGACGCGCGCACGGTGCGCAAACACGCCGGCGCACAAAGACGACAGAGCGCAGCGTCATTACGCACGCACTCAACCACTCACACGCATATTGATGACAGACTCTGGCATTTGAATGGCTGGGTTAGTGGCAGTGGCGGCTGGTGCTAATTTTTTTGGGGGGGGGGGGGCGCAGCGCAGTTGACTTTGGCGCAGCCCACCTGACAGCTGCTTTAGTGTCCACACAGTCAAGGAGTTATTAAGGACAATGTAGCCTACAGATTTGATCAGGGTTGATAGACGGTGGATGATTGACATTCGAGACGAGGCGTGGTGGTGGGGGGTGTGAACATGATTGACAGCCACGAGAATCGTCCAATCACATTAGATCCAAAAGAAAGTAAACCAATACCAATTTACTGCCAATAAAAGTGGGCGTGTCTGGGGCAGCACAGAACTGCGCCCCCTGGAAAACCTGAAGAAACCAATCAGACAGCAGCCTCAGGTCACCTGCTCGCCACAAGTTCGAGGGCTTACATAAGGGATGGTTTGGCCGGCGCCCCTCACCCAGGAGGTATATGTATTCAGACAGGAAGTATATGTATTCAGACAGGAAGTATATGTATTCAGACAGGAGGTATATGTATTCAGACCGGAAGTATATGTATTCAGACAGGAAGTATATGTATTCAGACAGGAAGTATATGTATTCAGACCGGAAGTATATGTATTCAGACAGGAAGTATATGTGTTCAGACAGAAATCACCCAAACACCATTTGAACCAGTATTTAATGCTGCTGACAGGCGCTCACAGACTGACAACACGTGTATTTCATCATTATTTGCATTATACAACCACATTATGAAGTAGATTTTCATCTGTTTGAGGGGGGCGGCGCCCCGGCGCCCTGTACTAGGCAGCCGCCGCTGGGTGGGTCGTTCTGCGTTTTATTGTGAGTGCCTCTCTGTCGCCTCCAGACTCGGAGAACACGGCCGTGACCCTGTCCGCGCTGCTGGCCAGCCTCAACAGCTGCTGCAACCCCTGGATCTACATGATCTTCAGCGGCCACCTGCTGCAGGAGTTCGCGCACTGCTTCCCCTGCTGCCAGAGCGCCGGCGCCGCTTTCAAGAAGCAGGACTCGGACAGCAGCCTCCGGAGGACCACGCTGCTCACCAGGATGACCAACCGCAGCCCCACGTGCAGCTCCGGCACCTGGAAGGAGCTGGAAAACTCGCCGAAAGCCTCCGCGCCCTCGACCAAGGCGGAATGACGCACGGTGTTGGAGCGACGTGCCGGGCGTTACCTGTCAATCACATCCTACCACAGCGGATACCCCCCCTCTCCCCCCCCCCACACACACACACATACTGTTTACTCTCATAGAGACTAAAAGAGACTAGAGAAAATATGAGAATGGGAAATGTAAAGGAAATCATCTTCAACAGCCACGACCCCCCTCCCCCCTCCTCCCCCCCATCCCCCTCCCCCGGCGCGCTAAACAAACAGGTGCTGCTCATCTCCAGCTGTGCCTCATCTGGAGGAAACTGATCCCGGCAGATGCCAACTGGTCTCCAACCGGTCCGGCTTTCTTTTCCTGCACCGTTTCTTATTTAAACACTAACAAGTTTACAAGAAGTTGTATATTGTTATGGCTCGTGATGAGTCTACAGGAAGTGACGCTATGACGGCTCGTGATGAGTCTACAGGAAGTGATGTTATGACGGCTCGTGATGAGCCCACTTAAAGTATAAATAGATGTATGAAATATAAATGGGTGTACAAAAGATGTTGACATGAAAGTGCAAGCTGTAGCTTTTCAGTTTATGGCGATGCCGTGACGTCATATTCGGAACAGAAACCCCTCTTCCATTCATTGGAGGCTGTTTTTACGCTGGAGAGGTCACATGGCGCAGCTCCCATCATGCACCGCCCGGCTGGTTTTTATTCCTTTTATTCTCCTTGGCTTCTTTTTATTAATGTTTGTTCTGCTTAACATCTTTTATTTTATTTTATTGAACGTTACGCACAATTACAGCAGCAGCTTTCAGACATTCAGCTTATCTCCCCCACCCTCCCTCCCCCTCCCCGCCCCGCCCCGCCCCGCCCCGCCCCAATCTGGCCCATTACCCCGCTCTTTTTTTCTTTTTTGAGCCGGCCCAGTCGCTGCGCCACCCCTTCTCTGCCGATCCCGGGGGCACCCCGACCGACCAGAGGAGGCGCTAGTGCAGCGCCCAGGCCACGTACCCACATCCGGCTTCCCACCCGCAGACACGGCCAGTTGTGTCTGTAGAGACACCCGACCAGGAGACCGCTACGCCACCCGGGCGCCCTTTTTCTGCTTAACTTCTTCCCATATGGGTTAGTCTCGTATGACGTCACATATCACGCGACAGCGACACGTCCGCGATGTTGGAGGACAACGGCTCCGGTCCGCAGGGTACCGGGTTGCTCTGAGTGCGCGGTGCTAAAGGTTTTCTGGACAGTCACAGAGACACAACGTGTTTCGGGGGTTCGATTCCATGTTTAACAATGGTTAGTTAGCGCGCAGAGAACGGGAACTTCAGAGTAGACAGCGGTTGCTAA